>NW_026555086.1:1475000-1540000 GCF_021234165.1 Pteronotus mesoamericanus | reverse complement strand
CTGCCGTGAAGTGCTGACAGGAGCCGGCAGCTGGCTTGCAGTTACTATGGAGGCTTTACTTACTTCGTTTTAAGTGAAGCATTTTATGCTGTAGTCAGGAGAGTGCTGTATGTCTGGCTAACTTGTGGAAAGGGAAGTGTGCCTGGAGCGAGTTTGCTGCTGTGACGTGTTGTCCTCGCCCCCTCTGTGTTTCTGTGTGGCGAGCAGGCGCTGTGTGACCGCTCAGGCGGCCCCCGCGGGGTGTCCCGGTGCCCGTGGGCCCGTCGCTGCCCGGGCTCCGTGCTCGTGGCTTTGGCAAGGTGCCGTGTGTGGCCGTTCGCTTCTGCGCAAAACGGGACCGAAGCACAGACAGCAGATTTTCTCCTGCCGTTTAACCTGGGCATTCGTAGGCCTTTCTGAGTTACTGATTCTGAGTCACTGATTCTTCTTATGTTTTCAAATCAGTTTTGAATCTTATGATTTTCTTGGTCATGATTTCTCTTTTTTTGCATGACAGTATTTCGGTTCTATTGCAGTTTTGGTTTTGTTATTTTTATAAGGTGCTCGGATCCTTTGTAGAATGAACCATGAGAAATCTGCATGTGTGTATGCATATAAATAAAACTACCGGGTTGGCCAAAAAGTCCGTGTAGTTTTTCTCATGAAATAAAAGACACATTGTTCATGTTCACCAATAACTTGATTGATTAGGATATTTTGAGTATGTCGGCTCTCTCCTGTGCGGTATAATGTTGATTGTTCCCAATTAATGTCTCGATTGGATCGCTCTCAACTTCAACTGGTCTACCTGACCGTGGAGCATCGTCCAGCAAGAAATGTCCAGCATGAAACTTAGCAAACCACTTTGACACGTTCGATCAGTCACAGTTCCCTCTCCATACACAGCATGGATCTTCTTTTTTTTTTTTTAAATCTCAGTTGTGTTTTTACCTTTCTTGAAATAAAGCATGATATGCGAAAAATGTTACGTATTTTCTTCCATTTTCAGTAATAAAATGGCCACACAAAAATTCACCAATTTTGATTTTTTAAAAAATGCATGTTGATGTGACAGCTATTACAATACAGTCTAACAAAAGTGTTGGGAATGAAGTTAGAGACAACTAAATGCTACTAGAGCCATCGGACAGGAAAATCCGAACGGACTTTTGGGCTGACCCAACACATTCACGTGCACTGGTACACGTTACTTTTAAAAATTACAGTCATAAATGCTCGTAAAATGTTCTGAATGTAGAGGTAGACAGGAAATAAGGCTCTGTTACGGTCCTGCGGCTTTCATTTCTGACCTTATACAGAGATCCACGTCCCTGTGACTTTCTCCCGTGTTTCTGGTGGTCACATGGTGCTGGCATCTGTCGGGCAGGGCCCGTGTCCTCCCTGCAAAGATGAGCGATCATCTGCTCGGGGTCCTGCTCATGTTCGGTGCATCACAACTCACAGAACCGGCCTAGGAGCGGTGGTTTTTCTGTTAACTTCAGAAACTTCTTACTAACCTAGAATTCTAGTTTCAAAAGTATCCTATTTAAAATCTTAATTTTTAACCATTGAAATGAAATGAAAATGAGAAAATAAGATTCTGTGTTCGTTTGATTGTTCTCTTTCCCTCCTCTTCCTCCCAGTAAGCCTGATACGGTGGTTGCCAACGGGGACGATTCACCGTCTTCTGCAGAGGAGCCGGAGGAGCAGCGCCGAGATGTGAACGGGCGGCCTGCGGGGGCGGCGCCCGCGGCCCCCAGCCGCTGCGACGGGGAAGCGCTGGGGTGCGACCCGCTCAGCGGCCAGGTGAACGGCCACGCGGCCTGCTCAGTGAACGGGCCGCGTTCTCATCACAGCGACGGTGACGAGGACGAGGATGAGGACGCGGACGGCGAGAGCGGGCCTGTCCACGCCGCTCTGGGGGCTGGAGACAGTCCTGTGCCAACAATATACTTTTCTCATACTGTGGAGCCCAAGAGGGTTTGTATACTCGCCATTTTACTAATTTGGCATGTAATTTGAACATTACACAGCATCTACGGTGTTTTCTAAAAGAGCAGCATTAACAGTGATTAGTACGTCGGTGGTGACAAACCAGAACACCACCGTTGCCTCTTGTTCTGACCAACTTACCTGAAAACAAAAGGAAAGAAGTGTCGGTAGTCGGCCGGTGCTGGGCTGCTGTCCCCGGCGGCTACACTGGTTGGCGTATGAGCCATTCGGGGTCTGGAAGAGGATCGGATTTTTTTCCTTTCTTTCTACTTTTTTGAAAAGATTTTATTTATTTATTTATTTAGAGAGGAAGGGAGGGAGAAAGAGAGGGAGACAAACACCCATGTGTGGTTGCCTCTCACGCGCCCCCTGCTGGGGACCTGGCCATCACCCCAGGTACCTGCCCTGACGAGGGATCCAACCGGTGGTCCTTGGGTTTGGAGGCCGGCGCTCAGGCCACGGAGCCATGCTGGCCGCGGGGAGGGGCTGGGTCTGAGTGGCAGCTGCGGTAAGTCCACCTGCCCTCCATTCCCAGAGCTTTCCTAGGGACTCCAGCGTCGCTTCTCTAGGGGGCACGTGGGTGCGTTTAGGGCGTTTGGAAGTGACTGCGTCAGTTAAATGTTGAATCACCCCAGTCGTCGTTTCTGTGGGCATAAGCCGAACAGGAACACTGTGAACAGGAGGGGAGAATTTAGGGGGAAGTGAACACCAGCCGCCCCTCCGACAGAGCGGAGAGAAACGCCTGTGGGCAGTGACGACCGGAGAATGCGGCCTTTCGGCGCGGAGGGCGCTGCTCCGCTCTGGCCCCCGGAGGCGCTCGTCTGCTCGCCCGGGCGCGGGGGTTCGCGGGACGGCGCTGCGGCGCTCAGGCGGTGCAACGCGCTGGAGGCGCATTTGGTATTTCTCACGTCCCGGCCTGCACGTATCCTTGCTCGAAGGCGAAGTGCGATAATTACATGGTTTTGTAAATATTCTAATACTTCACGCTGAGAGAAGCGTTTTGTGAATTCTGTGGGAAACGTGACGGATTGGTCAGGAAAACAGTTTGTTTTGCGCTTCCCCGGGCTTTACGCCCTTCTCCCTTGGTGAGACGAGGCAGGAAGAACCGGTGACGCCTGCGGGCCAGTCGCGGGGCAGGCCAGTCGCGGACGGGGCGCTCAGGCAGGGCCGGCGCCCCAGGGCCCAGGCCCGCGTGCGCCCTGGCGGGGTTGGCTTTCCGCTGTGGTCCCATTTCTAAAGATCAGAGGTACTGAAGAAATGTTAAACCCTAAGCACTATTTGATAGTGCTTTTATGACTTAAAAGTTGATGTTCTCACAGTTGTGCCATTTGTTGTAAAATGCGTGATGTAAGCCAGAATTCCACGTTGCAGCCGCGGGTGCTGGGACAGCTCAGGAACGCAGCGCTCGGCCGGCACGTGCAGCTGACCCCTGGACAGTGCGCGCTCGGGGCGGCCGACCCCACCCAGTCGGAAATCTGCCTGACGCCCCCAGACTTAGCTGCTAGGGACCCCCGCCGACCGGAGGCCGCGGGGTCACAGACCCTGTCGGCCAGCGCGTGTCCCGCGGGGCCACGCCCTGCGCGCAGTACTCTTACTGGAAGGGCAGCGCGGGCAGAGAGTGTCCCGGACCCTGAGCACGCGCGGAACACGCGCCTGCGGGCCGCCTGGGTCCCTGCTCCTGCCCGCCAGCGGGAGGGCTCGTGCGGGGGTGGGGTGGGCGCCGCCCCGCTCAGCGCTGCTCTTGCTGGGCCACCGTCCCTCCGTGTGAAACGGAGGCGCCGGAGGCTCGTCAGCCGTTAGCGGGGCCGGTCGAGTACTGTCAGGTCTGCTGCGGTTCAGGGGGCACCTCGGGCCCTGCCTGACGCTGCCTGTCGTTCCCACAGAATCGGGGACTCTCTTCCTATGTGTTTTTAGTTACGGCGGTACTGGCCCTAGTTTTGGCCTTGGCCTCATTTCTCAGAAGGATTGTAATTTTTTGCTGTGAAACTTTTAGGTTCGGATAAATACTGGAAAAAATACCACTTTAAAATTCAGTGAAAAGAAGGAGGAAGCCAAGCGGAAGCGGAAGAGCGGCTGTGGCGGTGGCCACGCCGCGCCCGAGCCGCCGACGATCAGGACCCCGGCGGACATCTACAGGTGCGCGCGGCCCTGCGGCGCCGAGCCTCCGGGGCCGCGGGGTGCCCTGCCCGCAGCCCTCGGCGTCGCTGGGCGAGCCCTGCCCCGTCGCCCGAGCCTGTGGCGCTTCCCAGCGGGCCAGGGCGGGCTGGCGGCGGGACTCCTCTGGGCCGGGGCGGGGCGCGGGGCGCAGACCCAGCCTCTGCTGCGTGTCTGCTGAGGCCGTTGGCGCTACTCTCGGTTGTAGAACCGCACGGGTAGCCGACTGCCTTCTAAGTGGGTCTGGATTGTCCGTGGGGCTTGGGCCGATCGAGCTGTCGCCACCCCGCACGCGTTTGTAAATAGGTGCCGTGTTTTACGGGGCCTCAGTTGCCGTTTTCGGCCGCATGTAAAGTAGGCCGTGTGTGAAGATTTTCGACGGAGTTCGAGTAGAACAGTTCAGGTTAATTTCTAGGGAAGGCCGGCGCCTGGGCTCACGCCCCCGCCTTGGCGCCCCTAACGCGAGTGTGCCCTGTGGCCGCGCAGGGTCTTCGTGGACGTCGTGAACGGGGAGTACGTCCCTCGGAAGTCCATCCTGAAGTCGCGTAGCCGGGAGAACAGCGTCTGCAGCGACACCAGCGAGAGCAGCGCCGCCGACTTCGAGGAGCGCCGTGGGCTGCTGCGGGGCCTCAGCTGGGAGGAGGCCGCGGGCAGCGACGCCAGCGAGAGCATCGCGGAGGAGGAGCCGGAGGGCCCGGCGCAGGGTCCCGAGGCCCCGTCAGGACCGCCCGTGGCGCAGGTGCGCGCCCCCTGCTGGCGGGTGGTGGCGCGCCGTCCGAGGGCAGGCGTTGGCCACGGCCGTTTCCCAGGGTGATTGATAGCGTTGGAAAGATGCTCCCTTTGTTTACTCTTTTCATTGGATTTATTGGGTGACGCTGGTTAACAAAATTAGGAAAAACACTTCTTTAAAAGAGGCCGTTCTCTCGCTGTGTTAGAAGTGCAGCGGCTACGCCTTTCAGGTATGGTCTGTGCTTGTTTTTTCAGTTCTTTTTATTTTACGCATTCATTTATGAAGTTAGACCACGGGGCAATGGCATGGTTTTCTTCTGGCTTCACTTTATACATATATTTATTCTCACAAGTCATAGTACCTCGTTAATTCCAGGCTTGTCCTTTTTTTTGATAACAATTTATAAAAATAAAACTATGCAAGTAACGCATGTCGTAACCTTGTGCCCTTGACACCCAAAGGCAGGCAGACTGTGCGTGGCAGTCAACGAGCCAGACTTCAGTTGATGCATCTTAGAAGATGAAAGGGGGGAGGCTCCAAAGACCAGAAATCTTTTAAAAACCGCTATGATCGCCCCTTGATTTTTATAGATGTCTGTGTAAAATGATATGTAAGGATGACTCTTTGATCATATTTCCAGCATTTTGTATGCATTACTTTTGCTCTAGTAGAACATGCACTTGAGCAGAGAAATCCAGCAAACACCCCACTGAAGTGCAGGAAGCATTCGTTGCGGAGCCCTTGGCTCCATCAGTGAGGCCGTCGTATTAGCGTGTGAAACAGACACGCGTTTCCACCAGCCTCGGCACGGTCGCTTCTCCGTTTCCCCTTAAAAAGTTGGGGCCGGGCGCAGCGAGGGGCTTGGCCGCGCGGCCGGCACTGCCTGGCGACGTCCCTGCTGCCTGCGGACATGTGGCCTGCGCCCCGCGCGCCAGCTGCTGCCGACACCGGCCGCGGTTTTTCTTGTAATACCTTCTTTTTCCCAGTGTGGGTTGGCCACAAGTGGAAAATATATAAAAGTTGAGGGCCTCTATTTACTCGTTTTTGGTAAATAAAAGGTATTTTACCATTTGATTTCTTGTGTGTGTAGTATAAAAATGGACTTAAATTTGGTAGTGTGATTAAGATATTTTAATGGTATTTGATTTCTCTGAACAACTTGTATTTTGGTGTTTTGTCTTTATACAAAAATCTTAGGAATTCATTTTTTTAAAAGATTATTTATTTAGAGAGATGGGAAGGGTGGGAGAAAGAGGGAGAAAAGCATCGATGAGCTAGAGAAAGACTGGTTGGTTGCTTCTTGCATGCCCTGAGCTGGGGACCTGGCCCACAACCCAGGCCTGTGTGCTGACAGGGGATCGAACTTGCAACCCCTCGGTTTGCAGGCAGCACTCAATCCACTGAGCCACACCAGCCAGGGTTGAACTTACTTTTAAGGAAAAGAAATGTGTAATTGGCAAACACAGGGTAAAGCATTTTGTGGGCATCTTACTTGCTTCTTACTACGATGCTCTGACTTTTGTCTCCTAGGCTTTTTCTGGAACCGTAATAGAAAAGGACGTTTTAGCTCCCTGTGTGACCCCACACCCGGCTGGGGCTCATCCTCCGCTGCCCCCGATCCCCGAACGGAGAGAAGTTCCGTTGGAAGCATCAGAAGAAGTTACAAAGAGGGTTTCAAAGTTCAAAGCTGCCAGATTGCAGCAGAAAAACTAGGCCCTGCCCGGGAAGCGGGCGTTTGCCTCCCGAAGCCTAGTTTGGCATGTGTTTAGAATGCATGTCGCAGATGTGCTCCCTGCGGTGTGAAATAAGGCGTCCTGAGCTCGACTGGAAGCAGGTTCTCTTATTCCTACCAGTGGTGTCCAAAATCCAAGCAAACGTTGAGTTCTGTCGCGTGCGGCGTGTTTCATGAACTCTGACACCGTCCACACTCTTGTCTCGGCCTTATGACGCAGTGGCAGCCTCTCAGTTTTTCAAAGAATACTGTTCGCGTGCATCGTTTCTGTGTTTCGAACTAAATACAGGCAGTTTTGTACCAGCTGTGATGTTGTGCATACCATATGGACCGTTTTAAGGAAACTTTTAAAATTTCAAATAGATTCAAGAATTATATTACTTGCTTTAGTATTTTAAAGGCACTTTAAAAAAAAATCTACTTCTTGTAGGTTTTGCAGCTTGGTGGCTATTTAAATCCCTGCCCCCCCCCCCCCGCCCCCGTGTCTGTCATTTGGGGATTTCGGCGGCGGGAAGCTACACGGCCCATGGGGAGACGTTTCTTTGGGAGAATGGTATTTTGTAAAACATTTTTTTTGAGTAAAAATTTTATGAAACTTGCTCTCGAAAACGTGAACTTTATGATTCAGAATTGAGTAAGGAAGCGTCTTGTGACTTGCGTGCTGGCTGCACGCGGCGCTCAGCGCGTCCTTGGACCCTCGCGGATGGACCCGCGGGCGCTCCCTTGGTGCGCACAGCCTCAGCGGGCGTCCTGTAGTGGGGGAGAAAGAGGTGGTCTCCGTGCGTGAAGAAAGTTCAAAATCAGAAATGGCACGCTCTGTTCTTCCCTTGCATTCTCTAAGGCTTCTTTCCTATTTGTAAATAATTGAAATGACATATTTACTTTTAGCAAAGCTCCCTAAAATGCAGAAATTTACGCTGCTGGAGAAAACCCCACTGCGTGCGTCCCCAGCCCAGCGCGCGCTGAAGGGCAGCCGTCGGGAGCGCTCTGTGCCCGCGCTGGGACCGGCCGTCAGAGCCGGGCGCACCGTTCCGGCCGCGCGCGCGGGGGCCATTTATAGCTCCTGTAATGAAGTCTCGCTTACACAGGGTGAAACTACGTCCTAGAAAAGGAGAAGTTCTTTGTAACTAGAACAGCGCAACTGTGAGGTGTTTCGGAGATGTGTTTTCATAATCGGGGTGAGCCTGAATACCCCCGAGTTCATGGGTAACCCAGACCCGAGGACCGGTTCCGAAAGATTGCCTCTAAAATTGCAGGGCGTGTGTTCTTCAGTAAATTTTTATCAGCTGTGCACATATTTGTAGTTAAAGACTTTCGCTCAGCCCGTACCCTGCGAAACCCCAGCCCGACCCAGGGTCCGGCTGCTGCGCCAGGGGGGCGGCTGCCGCGGTCGTCGGCGACCTGCGACGTCGCGGGGTCATGCTCCGTGTCCCCGCGCCTCGTCCCGCGCCTGCTGTGCACGCGGTTTGTTGCTTCTCACGAGGAGGCAGATGGCCCCGCAGACGCGAGGGCGGGAGGGGAGAAGCAGACGGTGCTGCCGCTGGAGCCGCCCGGCAGGGCTCAAGCGCCACGTTCCCACCGGGTGAAGCAGAGCCGACGAGGGGGCCTTTGTTCGCACCCACCTGTAGACCTGCAGGGAAAGCGCGGAGGGAGCCCCGCGAGCCCCCACGCGGCCTCCCGTCCAGCTCCCCTCGCGACCGGAGCCCATTTCCCCGCCCGGGCGGCGCCCCCCACCCCTCCTGCTCCGCCCCTGGCCTTCTCCGAGCTTGGGCTGTAGGGAGGCCCCCGGGGCCCCCTTCCCCGGCCGCCCCCGCCTGCCTGTGCTTCGGCTCCTCGGGCCCCACCGGCCCTGGCAGCCCCGTCCCCCACGTCCCTCGGCCCCCAGGACGGCCGCGGGTGGAGTGCAGGCGGGCGGCTGTGGGCGCCCTGCTCCTGGGCCCGTCTGGCCTGCCGGTGCGGAGTGAGGTTTGGCCTTTGTGGTGGGAGCAGCACCTGCCGTCGAGGGGTGGTGCCCCGGCGTCCCCTGGGGACTCTGCCTGTGGCCACCGAGTCGTGGGCGCTGGGGGTCTCCGCCCTGAGGCCGCTGTTCCTGGTAGGTCGGGAGCGTCGCGGGAGGCCCTGCTCTCACTGTGTGCCGTGCGCGCGCTCCTTTTTTAGGAATCCAGCGTCCACTTCAAGTCGCCCGGCGCTCTTCCTCACCCCCGGGGACGCCTTCGGGAACGATGTCACCCTGTTCACGGTCTGCCCTTCCCGTGGGCTTCGTGACTGTGGGCCAAGACGCCGTTCCCAAGCGACCCAGGCGGCGCTCTCCCTCGCCTGGCCCAGCCCGGCCCAGTGGCACCGTTGGGGTCATTCCGCATGTCCCCTGGGGTTCGCGCCGTGTCTCGGTTTGGTTTTACTGGTTCGTTTCAGGGAATCCTTGTGGTTCTAAGGGTCGCAGCTCCGTAAAGAGATGAACAGAGAAGCCTCCCGTCTTTCCTGCTACCTCCCTGTGCCACCTGCTCAATCTTCTGTTCCCAGGACCCTGAGCGTTTGGACAAGGGGTGGCCCGGTGGTTTTGTGGGCCATCTCTCAGTCTGGGTTTGCTCAGCGATGCCTGAGGGTTAGCTGGGGCTACGCGTTTTGGAGAGAGGGTCACCAAGGTGGGGTGCCTTTCTTGTCACGTCACGTCACGTCACGATGCTCCTCCCCGCCACTTCCCGATGTCATTGGCTGGCTTCTCCGCCGTCTCCAGTGCGACTGCCTGGATCCCTTCCTGGGCTGCGGTTCCGCACGGGGTCTCGTAGGAGGGCCCAGGGATGATGCATCAGCCTGTGCCAGCTCTTGTCCTTCTGTCCAGAGGTCTCAGTCTGTCCTGTCGGCCGTCCTGCGCAAACGCTGTGTCGTGGGTGCTGGGCCGCTTTGCAGCCGTTCAGGGCAGACGGCGCCTTCTGTGCCAGTCGCCCCTGCAGCCTCGCCCCAGAAGCCCCAGCAGGACCTCTCTCTGTCCCGGTCCCAGATGGCGTGTCTCACGTGCACTAGGGGCGGGCGAGGCCGCGGCTGCACCCCGCGCAGCGGCTCGGGTGGTGGGTGTTCTCCCAGCTCGCCCGTTCGCTCTGGCTCCAGCCCTTCGCGGCCGGTCTTGGTTCTGTGTCCTTTGTGGAGCCCAAGGGCTTGACCCCTCTGTTCCCGAGCTTTTCAACCACAGACGTCTTGCTTGACACCCAGGACAGCTCTTGCCAGGCGGTAACGGTGCTGGCTCGCTCTTTTCCTTTGTTTTGCCACTGGTGATTTCTGTGGCTTTCCTGCAGACTAAGTTCTATATTGGAGAAGGTACTGGGTTGGCCAAAAAGTCCGTTATGTTTTTTTTTTTTTTCCATAAAATAAAAGACACGTCTTTCATATTCACCAATAACTATTGATTTGGATATTCTGAGTATGTCGGCCGTCTCTCACTGTTGGCTTCCAGCGGGGAGAGGCCGGGGTGCTGCTCAACACCGGCCAATGCGTAAGGCAGCCCCACAGCAAAGAACTGTTTGGCTGAAATGTCAACAGTACAAGAAACCTCACAAACCACTTTTGACATGTTTGATCAGTCACAGCACCTTCTCCATACACTGCACGCATCTTTTTTTTTTTTTTTTTTTTGCGTTACCGTTGCATTTGTACCTTTCTTGAAATAATAAAGCATAATACATCAAGAATGTTACATATTTTCTTCCATCTTTAGTATTAAAATGGCTGCCCCCAAATTCACCAGTTTTGGTCAGTCTTTTTTTAAATGCACGCTGATATGACAGCTGTCACAATAGAGCCCAACAAAATTGTTCCGAATGAGACAACTGAGCGCTGCGAGGGCCATCACGTGGAGAAAGCGGAAGGGGCCTCCGGCCGACCCAACGGTTGCCGCATTTTATTCAGCGTTTCCAGACGGGTCGGGGCAGGGGGGGTGACGGCGTGGCGGTGCCTGGAGCCGTCCTGAGCGTTTCCTGTGTGTCCGGTGCTGTTCACGGCCCTAAAGGGGACACGCGGACACGCTGGCTTCCCCAGGAAGGCGGGTCAAGGGTCGGGGCGGAGGAGAGCCTGGAGGTGCTTGGGGCGTGGGCAGGGAGGGCTGCGCCTGGGAGCCCACGCCCTCCGAGCTGAGGGCATCGGCACGTGCTCTGTGCCGGGGGGCACTTCCCTTAGGCTGGGGACCCCAGGGTCCCCGAGGTGGGAGGAGCCTTAGTGTTGCCCTTGGGGACAGCTAATAAAACTAGAACCTACCGGGGGCGTTACTGCGCAGGGCTCATGTGACAGGACCCCCGAGTCTTAACAAACATGTTTCTTTGCAGAGTAAAACTATCTTCCTGGGACCCCCGATTTTTTTTGCTGCCAGTGTACATATGGGGTCGGGGCAGGAAGTGCCGCGCGAGTGGGGCCTCGGTGCGGCTCCGGGCGGCATCTGGTGCGCGGGGGCGTGGCGTCACGCCGGCAGGGCCGGGTGAAGGCAGGCCGGCACCTGAGCGCACGCCTGCGTTTTCTGAGACGGAGGCCGTGGGACGGCCAGGCCACCTGGGGTCCCGGAGGCTGAGCGTGCGAGCGGGCTTCTCGGCGGGCGCTGGGGGTCTTTCAGGAGCCGTGGGAGAGGCCGACGCAGGCTGTGGGCCAGCCGCTGCTGCTCCTGCGGGGACCCGGCGTCTCGGCCGGGCCTGCGGCGCGGGGCCGCCGCCCACGCGGCCTTCCCTGGCCTTGCACACCGGAAATGGCGCGCTCTGTCCGGACGGTGGCGACGGTGGCGCCGGCCGCGCCCGCGTCGCTCATTTCCGCCGAGGAGCGGCTTCCGCAGAGGGTTCGGCGCGGAGGAATCAGATGTGTGTGTTTGGCATGCGATATTTTTGTATTACAAATAGCTGCATTCTAACCCACATTAACCCCGTGATATGCGGGTTTTGCCAACTCCTGCTGTGTCTTTTAAATCAGATCCAGTAAATCACGGAGAATGTTCTCATTTCTAAACAAACTAGTCTTCCAGTACAGGAACTCCAACTCCGCGCTGCGGCTTAGACGGCCAGAGACAAATGGACCATCTTTGTTAATTACGTAGTTTAATTGATCAAAACTACCAGATAGGATTTTATTTATAGCCATTTTGCTCGGTATCAAATTCTATACTATTAAACAGCTCGGAGTCGCGCGCGGCGGGGGCGGGGGCGTCTGACAATACATGCTGTAATTCAGCTTCCGTTAACCTTATTAAGTACCTTTTCGGGGTCCAGTTCATGTCCCAATATGAAATGGCTTTTAATTGCGATGACCGACTGCCATTAGGTTGTTCCACCCCCACCGTGTACGTGGACACAGAGCACTTTTCATTTTGCTCTATCGATCGGGCAGCAATTTGCCTGAACTGTGTTCAGACCCGGAGGCGGGCGGGGGAGGCCGCTCCTTCTGCCGGTGGTTTGTGCCTGGCAGGCCCCGCGGCGGCGTAACCCCCGCGCCCGCCAGTAGGGAGCAGTGGCGAGCAGCGGCCCTGACCGAGAGCTGCCAGTCAGCGCTTATAAATTATTATTCATTTCTGTTATAGGTGGGGTGTGCAGTCAGTTACAGTAATAATTACCAGGACTGGAGGGTTTCCTAGGCAACCGGTTCCCCCCTCATTCACGCCGTTGCCGAGAGAGGGCCTGCAAAGCATGACATCGCTGTAGCCTGAGGTCCGCGCCCCCCGCCTCTGCGGGTCTGAGGTTAGTCACAGCGGCCCGAGGTGCTCTCAAGCGCGCCGGCCTGGCCGCGGGGAGGGCGGCCGCCTCGGGGGATGCAAACCCCCACCCCGCCGGGGCCCTCGGCTCCGGCTCTGTAAGTTGGAGGGGGCTCCGTTTCCCATTTATTTGGGAAACAGTGGTCATTTCGTTTTTGAGTTTTATTATTGACTCCAGGTGGCCGGAGTCAGGCCCAGAAGCAGAGTCTCCTCAGCGCGGGGGTCCGATAAGTGGATGGGGACCTGCCCTGCCCGTCACGGGCACGTCTGCTGTGTGTCCCGTTTTATGAAAATGGTTCACGAAGGGGAAGGTGACCTTCTTCCCCGAGGCGGGGGGGGGCAGGGTTGTCCTTTATGTGGTTGGAGGCCATCGGGGGTGCGTGCCTCACACCCCATGTGCGGGGCCCCTGCAGGCCTTTCATCCGCAGGGACTCACGCCAGGTGCGCTGCGGCGACCCCGTGGGGCCTTGGCGTCTTCCGTGAGGGAGGCCGGGGGCCGGTCCGTCTGCGAGGAGTGGGGACGGCGCCTCAGCCCTGTGCAGACTCCCTCGTGGTCCGGGCGGGGCTGGGGGTGTAGGCAGGGCTGTCCGCCCCTCAGAGTGCCCGAGCCTGGGGAGGGACGGCCCCCAGTGCTGCCGCCGATGACGTCGCCCTCTGGACCCCGGCCAGGCCCCTGTTGCCCGGGCTTCTGCGTCTAGAGGGGGGACGGGCAGCGCCCATTCTCTGTCCCCACACAGCCCTCCCCTGCGGTCACCAGCACCCCCTCTGGTAACAGGCCCCCCATCCCTGCTTCCCCTCGGGGCCCTCGGCAGCTCCGCGGCCGGGGTCTGCCTCCACCTACGGCCCGGCCCTGTCCTGCGGCCGAACCCGGCCGCCGCCGGGTGCGCCGGCTGGACCCCGGCGCATGTGAGGCTGCAGTTTCCCGAAACCGCCCGCGTCCGGCCCGAGGGCTCCCGCGGTCCCGGGCCTTGAGAGCGCTCCCAGGCGCTGAACGCAGGGTTTCCGTCCCCTGGGCGGTGGGGGCCGAATGGCATGACTCGGTGTTGCAGGTGCCGTAAAATGGAATGGGCTGTACGGACCTGCCAGGACAGTTCACCCGAAGTTTGCGTTTAGTTTATAACCTTGTTAAAATAGAAGCCACGCGGCGAGGCCAGCACCTGCTGCGCCGGTAGTTTTACCAGGTACAGGATCCGAGTTTCCCTCGAGGAGGAGGGCGTGGATCCGGGCCGGGGGCCTCGCCCACGGAGGCCGAGAAAGGCGCAGCGGCGAGAGTGCGCCCGCGGCTGTGCCGGCCGAGCCAGCGCTGCGGGCCAGCCTGCGCACGGCGGCGTGTTCCACAGCAAGTTAAAGGCGTGTGGTGGAGTCACTGCTTACTTGGGGAGAGCTGTCCCCCAGCACGACATCGGAAAAGGTGGGCGCCCCCCAGCAAGGCCCCTCGGAGCCCCGGATTCAGCGTCATCCCTTCCAGCGGCATCTCCTGCGTCTCCAGACCCTGAGGGCGGGGGATGCCCCAGTTCTCACAAAGGGACCAGTGTCCTGCTTTTAAAATGACAAAGCGGCAACAGTTGGGCTGCACCTCGGTTATAAACTAGTTCTCTTTTTTTAAAAAAGTAACTGAGCTGTTTCAGGAAACATTGTTAAAATCTTAAGGTTAAAGCATTCTTTCCTTTTATTTGCGGGGGGGGGCGGGGGAGGGTCTAAAAATTACTCTACACCCCAGACAAAGGAAATATTTAAACTGTTAAGTTTGAACAAAGATACAGCCTGCTTCTGACTTCTCTGAAGCCCTATAAAAATTCTTTAAAATTGCCTATTCACTCAAATTTACTGAGTGTAGCAAAAATGTCAAAGGCATAAAGTCAGAGAAGATTGAATAAAATAATGCAGAAAGACAGATTAGTCATGCACAAGCCCACACAGCCTTTCAGAGCGCACAATACCACTTTTTATTGCCGCGCTATCTGTACAAAGACTGCGTTCAGTCCCCGGAGATGATACACGGTCAGCCGTGTGCTCCGCCTTTGATGCCAGCGCGCATTTATCTGCGCCCTTTCACAGAGGCAGTGATGAGAGATCTCTGTTTCCAGAGCATTGTTTTATTTATCATATATAATGGCTGGCGGAAAAAACAGGAATTATGTCACCGACGGCACATAAAGGAGTGGCAGAGGAGTCCGGTCCCACAGAGCACAAGGGGGCCCGCAGACACCTCTGTCTTCGCCGTCTGTCCCCTGCTGCGCCTGCGTCCCTGTCCCAGGCCCCTGCGACCTGCTGGCTGATAACCGTCGGGAACACCGACGAGAGGTCCCCGAAGCCGAACGGGAGATGCCCGGTCAAACTCTGCGGCACTGACTTTTCGTGTGATCGGACAACGTATTTCCATTGCTCTCGAGTTGCTGATCATTATTTATGCACCTGCAGAGGGAAAGGAGGCTGTTTCTCCGTCACAGTTTTTACCTGCAAATTTAATAAAGAGCAGCCCTTAAGATAGAATTTCTGAGGCGGCCACAATCGACAAAAGCTGGCTCATGTTGACGCGTCGGCAGCAGGTGGCCGTCTCACCAGCTGCGCGAGGGGCGTGGCGCGGGGCCTGCATGCGGGCGGGCCGGCCGCCCCAGAGCGCCACGCGGGCCCCGGGTTTTCCCGGGGAGAAGGGCTCCGCCGGGCAGGGTCTGCACTCTCAGGAGCCTGTGCTGCGCGCCCCGCTCAGTGCACATCTCGGAGAAGGGACCGGGGTGGTGCCGGAAGCTGTCTTAGCAAAGGGGCTGGTTCCCCGGGAGCCTGCCTTTCGGCCCTCGGGGCCGTCTGGTCTCCCCGAGCCTTTGGTGCTGCCGGAGGACAGCCCGGGGTGTCGCGTTTCGGAGCCACAGACCGGCGGTCCCTTAACCGAACACACAGGCCGCCTTTCGGAACCCAGAGCCGCGGGTCTCTCGCCGACTCGTCCCCGTGGTGTGCAGCCTGGCTCCTGTCCGGCGCTGCCCCCTCCCCGCTGGGTGGCCCTTGGGCGAGCTGGCCCCCTTCTCCGAGCCACGCCCGCGTTGCAGAGCCCAGCCAGCACCGGGGATAAGGCCCAGCGCCTGGGATGGAGTCCGGGCCGTGGGGGCGCTCAGACGAGGATGTGGGGTGAGCGCGGGGTCCTCCGGCCTGCGAGGCCTGGCCAGGCCCTCTGCCCTCCATCGGGAGGCCTTGCCTTCCGGCCCGTCACCATCAGCCGGCTGCGGGCTGCAGACCCGCGGGCCCTCCGGGACGGGGCTCGGGGCGGGTGGGCCGGCCTCTCTCCTGAGTGCGCGCCGGAGCGGGCCGGGCAGGGCTGGGCCGCGGGCGGGGGGCGCGGACTCCGGCACGGCGCACACCTTCACTGGCCCGTGCGTGGGCCGCCCTCTGGCCTGTCCTCGCGTCCCTCTGCCTTCTCGCCGTGTCCTCCACAGGGAGGCGGGGGAGGGCGTGCGTGTCTCTTCTTACAAGGGCACGAACCGCATTCGCGGGGGCCCCACCCTCAGGCCCGAGCACCTCCCGGCGGCCCTGCCTCCTAGCACTGCCCCGTCAGGACTCCGGGCTTCCCCAGGCAGGGCTTGGGGGGACACGGACGTTCAGTCCGTGCCGTCTTTTAAGCGAACCGCGTGGGCCCTGTTGACCTGCTCCGCGGTGACATGCCTGGTTCGGCCCCGCTCTTCTCTTTACTGTTATCTTTCCATCGGCTGGCGTCCGGCGTTACTCTGCGTCGGTGCCGGGAGTGCAGCGTCGTGGTGCGGCGATCGTGCCCCGAGGCTCCCAGCCCCCGCCGCGCCCGCCGCACGTGGCTGCTGCGGCCCGTTCCCCAGCGGGTCGCTGACGCCCCTCTACGTGGCTCAGTGCACCTGGGCTGGTCATTTTTGTCAATTATGGGTGTCACAAATTTTTTTCTTTTACTTTCAAATGTATCCTTTTTTTTAAAAATTTTTTATTTATTTGTAGAGAGAGGGGAAGGGAGGGAGAAAGAGAGGGGGAGAGAAACGTCGCTGTGGGGTTGCCTCTCACATACGCCCGGCCAGGGTCCCGGTCGGCAATCCAGGCCTGGGCCCTGCCTGGGCATCGAACCAGTGACCCTTCAACTTGCAGGCCGGCGCTCAGGCCTGGGCCAGGCCCATTTTTTATTAGGAGGTTTACAGTAGTGTTTTTACATGGAGGCCATGAACCGCCTGGACTCTGCCTTCCCCGCACCAGGGTGAGAAGAGCTGCCCTCTCCTTCTTCCGGAACGCTGATCCTTCTCCCCTCCCCCCGGCTGCTCTGGCGTGGCCCTGGCGTGGCCACCCCCGAGGCTCGGGCTCTGTTTCTGGGCTCGCGCCCCGCGGGCCCCCGCGCCACCCCCGTGGCCGCCGCGAGGGCGGCCGTCCCGCTGCCGGTGCCCGGGCCCTTCCTCTTCCCCTGCGATGCAGCGGGCGCCCCGGGCTGCTGTTCGTCCATCCCTGAGCAAGTTTCTTGAAAATCCCCGACGGACTCAGATGGAAAACACCGACCCCTGTACGAGGCAAACCTTCCTGTCCATGAGCGCGGTCTCTCTCCCTTAGGGGGTGCTGCTTGAGGGCTCTCGATGGAGTCTATCCCTTTCCCCATACAGAGGTGGCGAACCCAGCGTGCGAGACCCCTTCCTGCGCCCGCGGAGAGCTCGGTCCAAGGGCTCTTCGCTGTCCGGCTCTCTGAGCTCGTTCCCTCCACGGGGTCCGAGACGGAGGGTCAGAAGCTGGGCAGGAGGACGCTTGGGGGATGGGGAGTCTGCCCCACTTGGGGCCAGAGCAGACCCCTCCCCTTCGGGAGGTGCCCAGGGGCACGGGCTAAGGGAGCCGCCCCCAGCCGGGGATCCCGTGGGAGCCGGAAGGGGCGCCTGGGCCCCAGGTTTGAGCCTGACAGCCTCCTTCTAAGTCCAAAAAAGACCTAATCCCTCCATGGCTTATCAGCAAAGGTGCTCAAAGGTGAGCGCGATGGAGGCAAGAGGCATTTAGAATCGCACGAGGAAATTTTCTTTTTATCCGTGAACTGGCCGAGAACAGTGACCTAGCATGTCCTTGACAGACGTGCAGGTGGAGGGGCAAATTCGGGCTGTTGACCAGCCCCGGGAGGTAGACTTGCGGCGTCCCGGGCCCCCGAGGGGCGAGGTGCAGGCGGGTGCAGGCGTGAGGGCCGCCGAGCCAGGCCCGTCCGGGCGGCGGTCCCTGCGGGCTCCCTGGCCGCCCTTGTGGGCCCAGCTGCATTGTGGGGCGGCCCGGCCCCCGCTGGCCCCTCGCACACGCCCGCAGACTCGGGGTCGGGCCACGCTCATCCTCCCGACTGTTGGGACTCCCGCTGAGGACCCCACGTCCGGCCCCGCTCCAGTCCTGGGGTGGGGACCCTGCGCGGCTCACCGTGGGACCGTCTCCGTGGCCCCGGGGGCGTCCTGGGCACCCGTCCCCGAAGCAGAGCCTCGGACAGCGCCCAGGCCCACGTGCGAGGAGCTTCCCCACCTGGGGCCAAAGAGGCTCCGTCCTCACCTGATCCGCGTCCCCTGAGAGGAGCCGCCGGCGCCGATAAGTCATCATCCAGGGAGGGCGGTGACAGTCGCCTCCATGCCCACTGATTAATGAAAACAGGGCTAGGTGGACGCAGAGTAGATGGTTATAAATGGTGCTGTCAGGCAGGAATAATTATTGTATTAATAAGGAAGCGGTTCCCGACCAGGCACTAAGAAGGCGGACGGGCACTTAGTGTCTCCGTGGGGCGGCGAGGTGGGCTCGGTGGGCCGGGGGCACGTTCCCTGCGGCCGCGGCGCCCGCGCCGCCGCCCGCCCCCCGCCCCGGCCCTGCCTGGCCGGGCACGGAGCTCACGTGAGTGCGGGGGAACGCGGCACTGACCTGGTGGCCGCCAGGGTGGCCCCGGGCCGCCTCCCGCAGGAAGAGGCGAATGCGAGCCCCGCTCGCTGCACCTGAAGCACTCGATGATATGTACTAAATATTATGACTACTCGGGGCTTTGCAATAATTGATTCACCCACACAGCCATTTAGCCTGCGAGCTGTTCGTTTTACAAATTCCACAATCTTTTAGAAATTCGCTCAGTGCGTAAGATTGCCGCCTGGCCTCCGATTCATTGTGGTGATTGAATCCTCTTCAATAGAGAACGGTTTGGAGAGAGCGCACGCCCGCCCGCCGCCCTCGGCGCGAAGGCACATAGGTTAAAAGCTTGTCTGGGTGGCATAATTCACTGCAGCGATGCCAAACAATCACGTCTTATTGTGACCTTCATAAGATACAAAGAGGCAGAAGGATGGAGCTCGGCTTTTTTTAAACCCGCTCACAGATTTAGCTTCCCAACATCTGAAGCTCGGAGAATTCCTAATTAAATAACCAATTAATAATGTAGAATAGGAAAGGCGATTTTTTTCCCCCTGAAATGCAAAATCATAATTAATCAGAGTACAAAAAGCTGTCTGTCTTTATATCAGAAAAATATAGACGAGGTATTTAAATATCCCACCACACCTGAACCCTGGCCATCCGTCATTGTTATGACTTAAAACATCTCAGGCTAAATTGGGTTTTGTTTGTGCAGAGCAGTGAAAGTCAGATGGCTGGAATGACAAAATTAGAACATGCTCAAATCGCTGAGACAAAACCGCACGAGGAGGAAGACGTGCCGGCAGCGGCTGCCAGGACGGAGCGGGAAGCGGCCCCTGGTTCCGGTGTGATGCCCAAGGCCTTCCCGCCCGCCCGCGTCCCCGCCGGCGGGCGGGCCTCCGTGACCCTCAGCGGGCAGCCCAGGAAGGATGTGGCCCCTGCCCCCTCATCCATTGCCCCAAAGAGCCCTCCTGGCTCTGAGACGGCGCCTCCCCCTCCACGGCCGCACGGGGGCCGTTCACCCTGAGCCCCAGCCCCCGAGACTGTCGGCCAGTCCAGCGGCCCCACGGATGCCGCGGGCCTTCCCGCGCCCTCGCCCTCTGCACCTGGGCGCGTGCCGTGTTTTCGAAGGGCGGCTCGCGGCCGGAGTCCGTGCCGCTTGCACGGCCCCCCCTTGGCACGGCCACGACCTGAGCCGGTGGCGGGTCCTGGGAAGGCCCGAGATGGCGTCGTTGCTGACGGACAGGCAGGCCGGTGGCAGCCCCCGCGGAGGGGCAGCCCGGGCGCCCTCCTCCCGAGCCCGGGGTGCACGTCCTCACCTCCCAGCTGGTGCCCATTCCGTTCCCTTCTCAGACGTGAGCTCTGGGACCGGCCTGACCTTCCAGAGGTGCCTCTGCTGTCACCTCCTCGGGGACACCTCCTCGGGGACATCTTCCTGGCATCCCTGGTCGGAACGGTCCCCTGCTGCTCCTGGGCCTGCGCTGCTGCCTCCTTGCTGGCTCCCTGGTGTCTCTGGGGGCTGGGGTGTGTCCGCACCTTCACCTCCCCTGGACGCTGCTCCTCCGGGGGCCAGGGTGCCCGGGAGGTGGGCGGGATGTGCCCAGCGGCCTCCGGAGGGCGGTTTCCGAGGGACCCTCGGCCCAGCCCCAGGTGCCACCAGCCTCTGTCCCTGGCGAGCTGTCCTACCCACGGCCACAAATCTCCTTCATATATAATGTGCCGTTATCACAGCAATAAATAATTTTTGGTGACGGTTTTACTGGGAGACTCTGCGACGTCCTGTTACTGACAAAGCCGCGGGGAAGCAATGCACGCGAACACACTGCAACGCGAGGGGCCTGCGTCCCGCGGAGGGCGGGCCGGGGGGCGGGCCGTGGCCTCCGCCGGCCGGGGTCCTGTGTGGGGCTCAGCCTGCAGGTTCGGAGCTGGCTCCCTGCCCCGCGCCCTGTCCCCGCCTCCAGGAAGCCCAGCTAGGGGGCCACAGGCTTGGGGGCCGCGGGAGGACGTGTGCACGCGGCCCCCCTTCCTTCCTGCTTCATTCATTCACTGTCAGCCCAGCAGCCGGCCCGCCGGGTCGTGACCCAGGACGCCCTGCCCGGTGGAGGGGACCTGCCTGAGGACAGAGGTCCCTCCCCGCAGGGGGAGTGCCCATCACAGCCCTTCACTGCGTGGCCTCCCAGGGCCAGGCCTGGGCGGTGTGTGTGCTGGGAGTCCCCGCCGTCCCTGCTTTCAGGGTGCTCCTGGCCAGCCAGGGGCCCCGCGGAGCGCCCTGAGGATGGGCAGCCGCGGCTCCGTCCTCGTGAGAGCAAGGGCGCCCTGCAGAAGCGACGTGCGAGCTCCACGGAGGCCAGGGCAGCCGGCCAGGGCGGTGGCGAGAGCCTGGGAGCGGGCCCAGCGCACTCGAGGAGCCGGGGGGCGGGGCAGGAGGCACGGCCGAGCGTGGCCCGGAGGCCTCCGCGGGGAGAGGCCTGGGCGGGAACGGGTGGGGTGTCGGGGTCCCGGGGACCCCCGGGGGACCCAAGGCCACCGCGGGCAGCAGAGCCATCGCGTGTGACACTCGGTGGGACCCTGAGCCGCCGGCTGCCGTGACGTCGTGCATGTCCCCGGCCCTGGGCCCCTGCACCGCCCACACCGGGACCGGCCCTCGCACGCATGTCCCCGGGCCCCTTGGGGCGACCCCGCAGGACTGGCCTGCGTTTCCCTGCGTCTCCTGAGTCAGAGCCGCTCCCCGGCTGCAGGGGCCCGGCCCGCGCTCATCGCCCTGGGCCCGTCCGCCGTCCTGGCACTGGGGCGCCGCTTTGTCCCGCCCCGACCCCCCCAAGGGCCCAGCTGCCCCGGCGGCCTCCGTGAGCTGCTGCTCTCAGGGGCTCCCTGCTCGACAGGCACAGAAGCTGACGCTGGGGACCGGCCTCGAGACAAGAAAAAGCCTTTACTACGAGGCGCACTGGCCAGGAGACGGGGGGAGGCCCGAATCTGCTCCCCGTCCAGGGCTCAGGAGGGACTCTGGGGCTTCCGCACTGACGTTTCCGGACAGTGGGCCTCCGCTTCTGGGAGGGTCGTGCGGCCCTGTGGCTCCGCGCGGGGGCGGCGAGGGGCTCACGCGTGCCGCCGTGAGCAGAGCCCCCAAGTGCTCGCCCTCAGCTGCGGTTCCGGGCCCCGGTAGAGGCCGGGAGGGCGAGTCGGAGCTGGTTGTAGGGTGACGAGCTTCTGGGACGGTGCTGCCCCATGTCCTCCAGGACCCCCCGCTCGGGAGAGGGGCGCCCCCTCAGTCCCGGTAAGACTTGTGGGTCCTGGCGTGGGTGCCAACCTTTGGGTCAGCCCGTGAGAGGGAAGGGGTTTGGACGCACGGGGCGGAGGGGCGCCTGGTCCCCGCCCCCGCAGCCCTGCTGGGCCCCCGTGGGGACCGCCCGCCACCCCCCGGGCTCCCGGGCCCTCCCGCACTTCCGTCTCAGTGGTTTCCATGCCTGAGGGCCGCGTCCCCTGAGGCAGACCCTGAGCTCCCAGAGAGTTTCCTCCTGGGAGAGGCAGAGGCCATCCTGGTCTCATTAGGACAGAGGGGACTGGAGGCGGCCTTCGTGCGGCGAGCTGAGCGAGTATCGGGGTGCATTGCCCCCGATACTGGAGGGGTGGTGCGGTTCAGGCGCCCCCGACTGGCCTGATGCCCCCAAGCCTGTGTGTCCCCCGCCCCAAGGGGCTGAGCCCAGCAAACACCCCTGCTGCCCCCATCGGCCGCCCCCCAACCCCGTGCCGAGGCGGCCGATGCTTCCCCGCCCAGCACCCTGTCCGGGCCCCGGAGCCCTGAGCTGGTCAGGAAAGCAGGGCTTCCCCAGAAGGGCGGTGGCGGCCGCTGCCCGGGGCTTCCCTGCCTGGCCCCGCCAGGTGGCACCTGCCCAGGCAGCCCCGGGGGCGCTGCCCCCTCCGCCACACGTTGCTCCCAAAGTGGGGGCCCAGGCGGGCGTCCAGCTGCTGTGGCGAGAAGAGGATAATTCGGCTTCCGAATCAGCCTCAGCCCTGAGGCCTGACTCGGGAAGGGAGGCTGGTCAGCCAAGGGGCGGCCGCCCCTGCGAGGCGGGGGCACGGCCTCCTCCCCGGGGCCGTCGGGGGCTCCCCTGCGCTCGGGCCCTGGGCGCCGAAAGCCCTGAGAACACGCCATCGGAAAATTAGGATTCTGTGTCGGCCTGCCAGCCCCCAGAAGCGCACAGCCTTTCATTAAGACCCGCCTGACATTTCTGTTACGCTCAGAAATCCAGGGGACGTGCCAAGCGCCTGCTATTTGCCATCACATCCGCCTGGGAGGCCGCGGCCTGCCCAGCCCCGTGTGCCGAGCCCACCCCAGGGGGCAGCGCAGCCTGCGCAGCCGGGCGGGGGGCCGGCTGGGCCGCAGGGGTGGGGGCGGCCCCAGAGCAGAGCGGCGCGCGGTCCCCCTTCGCTCTGCCCGCGGGGGCTGCGCTCGCCCGGGAGGGCCGGGAGGAGCAGCCCACAGGAACCCCTTCCCCGCGCCTGGGCGCCGGGGGCTGCGGGCTCCGAGGAGGCGCAGGCGGTGCCGTCGATACCGGGCATTGACCTGGTGCCTCCAAGGGAGGCCCTGACATTTGGCCAGCGTGCCAGGCGCAAATGTGCCCGGAAGGTCGCGGGGACCCAGAATGTGTGCGATGGAAATGCGCGCGTCCCAAGGAGGCCGGCTGTGTCTGCGGAGTTAGGGACGGGGCCACCGCTCAGCTCCCAGGCCGTGCGTCCTGGCGGGGTGGGGACAGACGGTGTTGCTGTGTGGACGTGCGTGGCTGCCCGGGATCAAGGGGGCAGCGGGGCTGGGGGAAGGGGCCAGCTCTCCGGTGGGACCGGGCGCCCCACTGTGGGCAGAAGAAGGTCCTGCCGTTGCAGGGAGGATGGGGTGCGGCTCCTGTGGGTTGGGAGCCAGGCTGGCTCTGGGGTCTGTCCTGGTTCCAGCAGCCTGGTCCCAGGTGACACGCACCCGCCTTTCGGCTTTCAGACGCGACTGGATCAAGGCTCTTCATGGCAAAACCAAGGTTCTGCTCCTTCTGAACGTCGTTCGCTCTGCGTTCCTCTGTGTTGGCTTCATTCTCACCAACAGCGGCTCCTGTCACCTGAGCAGTCCAAGGACAACTGTCCCAAGTCCCCTTCAGGAGAGGCACCTACCCCGTGGCCCCCGGGGAAGGGCAACTTCTGGGAGGGGGGCGCCCGGGGTGTGAGCGCCACCCAGGGGGCAGATGGCGCTGCAGGACACAGGAATGTGCAGGGATAGTGGCGACCAGCTCGGGCAAGGGACCCTGGGGGATGTCAGGGGCAGGACAGGCCACAGAGGCAGGGCCTGACCAGTAAGAGCTGCAATGCTGGGCGAAGCAGCAGACTCCATGCTGCAGCTCACAGCGAGGAAGAGGAGAATGGGGCCTGGCTGAGTCTTCCGGCTCCCTGCTTCTCTCTGCCCCCAACTCCTTCACCCATCATCCCTCCATCCCTCTGTCCCTCCCTCCGTGTCTCTGTCCCTCCCTCTGCCCATCTATCATCCACCCACCATCCACCATCCATCCATCCACCATCCACCATCCATCCACCATCCATCCATCCACCATCCACCATCCATCCACCATCCATCCATCCATCATCCATCCATCATCCATCCATCATCCATCCACCATCCACCCATCCATCCATCCATCCATCCATTCACCATCCACCCATCCACCCATCCACCATCCATCCATCCACCATCCATCCATCCACCATCCATCCATTCACCATCCATCCATCCACCATCCATCCACCATCCATCCATCCATCCATCCACCATCCATCCATCCATCCATCCACCATCCATCCATCCACCATCCATCCATTCACCATCCATCATCCATCCACCATCCATCCATCATCCATCCATCCATCATCCATCCATCATCCATCCATCATCCATCCATCCATCCATCCATCCATTCACCATCCACCCATCCACCCATCCACCATCCATCCATCCACCATCCACCATCCACCATCCATCCATCCACCATCCACCATCCACCATCCATCCATTCACCATCCATCCATTCACCATCCATCATCCATCCACCATCCATCCATCATCCATCCATCCATCATCCATCCATCATCCATCCATCATCCATCCATCCATCCATCCATCCATCCACCATCCACCATCCACCATCCATCCATCCACCATCCACCATCCACCATCCATCCATCCATCCACCATCCACCATCCATCCATCCATCATCCACCCATCCATCCATTCACCATCCATCCATCCATCCACCATCCACCATCCATCCATCCATCATCCACCCATCCATCCATTCACCATCCATCCACCATCCACCATCCATCCATCCATCCACCATCCACCATCCATCCACCATCCATCCACCATCCACCATCCATCCATCCATCATCCACCCATCCATCCATCATTCACCATCCATCCACCATCCACCATCCATCCATCCATCCACCATCCACCATCCATTCACCATCCATCCATCCATCCACCATCCATCCATTCACCATCCACCATCCATCCACCATCCATCCATCCACCATCCACCATCCATCCATCCACCATCCATCCATTCACCATCCATCCATCCATCCACCATCCATCCATCCATCCATCCACCATCCATCCATCCACCATCCATCCATTCACCATCCATCATCCATCCACCATCCATCCATCCATCCATCATCCACCCATCCACCATCCATCCATTCACCATCCATCCATCCATCCACCATCCATCCATCCATCCATCCACCATCCATCCATCCACCATCCATCCATTCACCATCCATCCATCCATCCACCATCCATCCAACCATCCATCCATCCACCATCCATCCATTCACCATCCACCATCCATCCATCATCCATCCATCCATCCATCATCCATCCATCCACCATCCATCCATTCACCATCCATCCATCCATCCACCATCCATCCATCCATCCATCCACCATCCATCCATCCACCATCCATCCATCCACCATCCACCATCCATCTACCATCCATCCATCCATCCATCATCCATCCATCCACCATCCATCCATTCACCATCCATCCATCCATCCACCATCCATCCATCCATCCATCCACCATCCATCCATCCACCATCCATCCATTCACCATCCACCATCCATCCATCATCCATCCATCCATCCATCATCCATCCATCACCATCCATCCATCATCCATCCATCCATCATCCATCCATCCACCATCCATCCACCATCCATCCATCATCCATCCATCCATCCATCATCCATCCATCCACCATCCATCCATCATCCATCCATCCATCATCCATCCATCCACCATCCATCCATCATCCATCCATCCACCATCCATCCATCCACCATCCACCATCCATCTACCATCCATCCATCCATCCATCATCCATCCATCCACCATCCATCCATTCACCATCCATCCATCCATCCACCATCCATCCATCCATCCATCCACCATCCATCCATCCACCATCCATCCATTCACCATCCACCATCCATCCACCATCCATCCATCCACCATCCATCCATCCATCCACCATCCATCCATCATCCATCCATCATCCATCCATCCACCATCCATCCATCATCCATCCATCCATCATCCATCCATCATCCATCCATCATCCATCCATCCATCCATCATCCATCCATCCATCATCCATCCATCATCCATCCATCATCCATCATCCATCCATCCACCATCCACCATCCATCCATCCACCCATCCATCCACCATCCATCCACCATCCATCCATCCACCATCCACCATCCATCCATCCATCATCCATCCATCCATCCATCATCCATCCATCATCCATCCATCATCCATCCACCATCCATCCATCATCCATCCATCATCCAACCATCCATCATCCATCCACCATCCATCCACCATCCATCCATCATCCATCCACCATCCATCCATCCATCATCCACGCATCCACCATCCATCCACCATCCATCCACCATCCATCCATCCATCATCCATCCATCATCCATCCATCATCCATCCACCATCCATCCATCATCCACCATCCATCATCCACCCATCCATCCATCATCCATCCACCATCCATCCACCATCCATCCATCCATCCATCCATCATCCATCATCCACCATCCATCCACCCATCCATCCATCATCCATCCATCCATCATCCATCCATCATCCATCATCCACCCATCCACCATCCATCCATCATCCATCATCCATCCATCATCCATCCATCCATCCATCCATCCACCATCCATCCATCCATCATCCACCATCCATCCATCCACCATCCATCCATCATCCATCCATCATCCATCCATCCATCATCCACCATCCATCCATCCACCCATCCATCCATCATCCATCCATCCATCATCCATCCATCATCCATCCATCATCCATCCATCCACCATCCATCCATCCATCATCCACCATCCATCCATCCACCCATCCATCCATCATCCATCCATCCATCATCCATCCATCATCCATCCATCATCCATCCATCCATCATCCATCCATCCATCATCCACCATCCATCCATCCACCATCCATCCATCATCCATCCACCATCCATCCATCCATCCATCATCCATCCATCCATCATCCATCCACCATCCATCCACCATCCATCCATCCATCCATCCATCCATCCACCATCCATCCACCATCCATCCATCCACCATCCACCATCCATCCATCCATCTACCATCCATCCATCCATCCAATCGTCCATCCCTCTCATCCCTCCTGCCCTCCCGAGTTCACAGGCTGGGATGTGGCTTCCGGCGGGTCCTGGTGAGTGGGTTCCAGCACCAAAGTGCAGAGCCTTTTGCACTTTCATCACCTCCGTCTGGCAGGCTGGGCGGATGTGTCTGAGCTGAGGGCTGTGCCCCATCCAACCCGCTCCCAGGAGACAGTGGCTCTCAAACGTCAGGTGGCTGACAAGCCGGGGTCATCTGGAAGACAGGGACCCAAGTCCCTCAAAGCTGGTGGCAGGGCAGGGCCGGGTCACCGTCAGTCCCCACGGACACGTGCTGGGACTGTGCCCAGGCATGCGAGCCCCGAAGCCATGGACGACAGGCGGGCAGGGGTCGGCCTCCCCTCCCGTCCGACAGACGTTTATCAGGCGCCCCTCGGTGCCAGACCCTGGGGGCCCGAGGGTGGGGGCCGGTAGGGCCCAGCCCTGTACCGGAGCCTCAGCTGGGTGTGGGGGCAGAAGCAGTGCCAGCCGTGTCCCCTGGCTCTGCCGTCCCCAGCCTGGCTCAGGGGCAGGCTCTGTGGAGACTGGGTGACGGTGACTGGGTGACGCTGGGCCCCAGGGGACGGGACAGCGCCACCGAGCGCTGCGGGTTCCCTGGGCTCGTCTTTGCAACGAGGGCCTTTGCAGGTGGAGCGAGTTGGCCGAGGTCGTGTGGGGGCGGGGTGGCTCCTCAGCCAGTATGGCCGGGGTCCTTACCTGGAGGGCGATGGGGACACAGACGCACGCAGAGGAAGGTGGCACGAGGAGAGGACTCTTCTCCCCCGTCGCCCCAGCCCTGAGCCCGCCGCTGCTGCAGCCCCCGGGGCATGCCGGGACGGGGGCGGAGTGGGCCTGGGCCACTCTCTACATAAATGTCTATCTTACTGTCCTCTTGTTTTCTAGAATTTTCCAAGTACTTTGCGACCCTGGGCTTTGCACTTGCTGTCTCCTGGCCTGAGGTTCTTCCCTGAGCCTGTTGTATCCCAGCTCACCTCCTCCAGGAAGCCGCCCCTGACTGCCGAGGAGGGCGGCCTGCCCTTGGTTCTCTCTGGCAGGGCGGCGCGGGCTTGGTGGTGCTGTGGGCTGCGGGGGTCACGCGTTTCGCCGGTTGTGTTGGCCACTGTGCCCTCAGAGCTCAGAACGGGGCGGGGACAGGGGGGCAGATGGACAGACGGGAGGTGGGTGGGCTTACATCCCAGGCTGAAGCAGAGAGAGCCCGAGGGTGTGTGGGCTTCTCCGCAGGTGGCTGCCCCCAAGGCCCAGAGCAGGGTAGTGCCCCCCACCGGCTCCGGGAAGCTCTGGGGCTCGCCCCCGAGTGGGGCTGGTGGCCCTGGGTGGCCCAGTGGCTGCGGCTGCGGCCTGTGTGCACCGAAGGGGGTTGCAGTGTGTATGGCTCTGGGGGAGGTGAGGGTCTGGGGTTCATGCACTCTGACCTTTGGCCACTGGGGCTGGACCTCCAGCCCGCACCCCAGCCGCCCCGGTCTCAGGAGCCCAGGCCTGCCGGACCCCCAGCCAGGGGCGGGGGCGACCCGCTTCTGCTGGCCGGTGCTCGCCCCGTGGCCGGCGGGCAGGGCGGGGGCTGACCGCCCACTCTGGTTCACAGGCAAGCATCCCGCGGAGAGGCGTGGGGGGGCCGATGGATGGGGGGGCCCAGGCTCCCGCCACTTCCCCGCCCAGAGCCCCTGCCCCGGGAGGGATTCCGGGCCGTGGGGACGGCTGGCGCGCCGACTTGGAGGGCGGCGCCTGCTGCCCTCGGGCGAGGCCCCCACGGGCCCCTCCTCCGCGGCCGGGGCTGCGGCGCTGCAGGAACAGCCGGCTCGGGCCTTGTTTATTTTTGGAGAGCCCTGACTGGCTGGGCACGGAAGCGAGCCTTGTTAAGAGGGATTTAACTGTGGGTCACCGTGAGTTTGAGGGGCTTAGGGGGAAAGAAAGAGAATTCCCCTTCATCTTCCCGAGCCGCCCCCGGCGCAGCCCAGCTGGGGGGCGGTCACGGGAAGAGCTTAAGGCGGGTGTGGGAACCCAGGGAGGGTTTCCAGGCAGAAGCACCGGCCCCCGACCGGGCGCGGGGCCGGGCTGAGGGGCGTCCCGGCTTTCTCTTCGTCAGCCCCTCCGCAGCCGCCGGCCTCCGCCTCCTGGAACCTGCAGGCCCGGGGCCCCCGAGGGCTCAGTGCCCTGCACCCCACCACTCAGAGGGGCCAAGGCAGGGCTGGGCTGCCTGGTTTGCTGCAAAGACAACTCCAGGTCTTGGCTCTGAGCGCAGTCTGTGCAGGGGACAGGCAGGGGTGCAGGCCCGGGGCCCGCGTGCGGGGCACTAGGTCCCTTTGTCGGTGGCCCGGGTGGGTCTCTGTCCGTCAGCCGGGCAGTGGGGGCCTGGAGGGCGGCGACCCCTCGCTGAAGGAGGAGAAGCGCCTCAGGGCTCCCGCCCAGGGCAGCAGGGGAGCGCCCAGCCAGCCCCCCTCGCGTCGGGGTGTGCCCCCCACCCTGTCCCGCTTACTGGCTCCTCCTACTTGCCCGCGGAGGGGGACCTGGCTCCTCACCAGAGCCGGGGGCTCACGGCTTCTGTGGAAACTTTTATGATTATGGGAAACAGCCAACCCCGTGAGGAGGGGGCCCTGTCGTCTGCAACCAGATAAAATGGAAAGAACTAAACAAGGCACCCTGGCCGTTCCTGCGAGGACCCCTGCGTGTCAGCTGTGATTCAGGAGCGACCGCCGCCGGGGAGCTGCCGGCCTGCGCCGAAGGCCCGTTTCTGCCTCTGCCGCCCGGGCGGGCCAGCCTGCGGGGGGCCGCGCCTTCCCGGGGGGACGGTGGGCCCCTGGGTGGCACAGGCTGTTAACCCCTTGTCGCCTGCATTCCAGTACGTGGCTGCTGGAGGGGAGGGAGGGGAACGCTTGTCCCCGATTTGGCACCGAGGTGGCGAGGGCATATGGACGGCGGCCGCTGGCGGGGTGCCCGCGCCAGGCCCTGGCTCCAGTCCCAGTGTGAGCTGGGGGCGGCGGCGGGTAAGCCCTCGACCCCCCTGCCGGCCCTGTAAAGGCCCTGGCAGGGCCGCCCCACAGCCCCCAGGCTCCCCGCGGAAGGGCACCGATTTGTCCTCGCTGGCGACTGTGAGCACCAGATGGCGAGGCTTTCCAGGCCACAAAGTCCTCTGACCTTTGAACAGTTGCTGTGGAATTTCAGCAAATGAAAGGGTCCCCTTTGAATACGTACAAATGAGACGTTATATTTCCATACATTTTCTTTCCAGCCTCATCTGCGAATCTAATATTGACCCGGAGTTATCTGTGATGGGGAAGTTATTAATTTTGACAGATATAAGGGAGAAGCTGATAGGCGCCTTTTACAAACACCTCATATTAATCTCGGCGCTGCGAACGGGGCGCGCGCCAGCTTGGGCTGCGGGCGCCGGCTCGGGATTTGATAATGAAAACTGGGGAGGTTTAATTTCAGGGGTAAAAACCTGTGCCCGCCGCAAGGGCAGTGTCACAGGGCCGCGGGCGGGGTCTCCGGGGTCGGAAAGGAGGCCTGGGGGCCGGGCGCCCGCGGGGGCTGGCCTGGAGGGGGCCTCCACCCGCCACCGGGCCCGCATGCCGGGCTCCTGCCTGACCTCTCAGACAAGGCGGCTGCCACTCAGAGGTGCCTGACTGGGCCTGTCCTCCCCCCGGGGGGACTGGGGAAGTGGGGAGCGGGACGGAGGAGGAGCTCAGAGTTCTCGGGGGACGTGGGACGCTGGGGACCTCCAGTAGGTGCCGCCTCAAACACGCCGTTTGCCCTCGGGCGCTGCCTAATGCCCTGTCGCACCCCGGGCGCCCCTCTCTCTACAGGCCGGCCGCGCCTCCGTCTCGTCCGGGCCGTGTGGGCGCCGCCGGCTCTGGCTCCCGCCCCCACCACGCCCGGCGTCTTGAGAGCCCCCGCAGAGCCCGCCTGGCAGACCCCTCCCACAGGCTCCTGTCCTGTCACGCGTTGAATTGCGTCGTCCCAAGTTCCTATGGTTTGGTCCTAACCCTCAGCACCCGAGTGTGACCTCATCCGGAAACAGGGCCACGGTGGGCGGCCGCCAGTGAGCCGCGCGGGAGCCGGGTGAGTCTGCGATCCACTGTGACTGTGTCCTTGGAAAGGGGGGACACTGGGACGCAGGGCGATGCCACGCAGCGGGGAAGACAGGCCTTGGCGTGACGTGCCCGTGAGCTGAGGAAGGCGGGGGGCGGGGCCAGCGCGCCGAGGGCGGGGCGGGCACGGACCCCCTCGTCGCCCCAGGGGAGGCTGCGGGCAGCGCGGTCTCAGGCCCTGCGCTCTGGGCCGGAGCCTCCCGCCCGTGGTCCCAGTCCCGCTGCGGTCCTTCGCTCCGGCGGCTGGCACCGATCCGCGCGCTCCCTTCGTGGCCGTGTGCACGCAGCTCCACACTGGGTGGAGTCCCCTGTGAACCCCGCGAGGGAGGGACGAGCCTGGGACCCCACGGTGTGCCCCGCTGGAGCCCGGCGCCCGGCACATTGCGGGCGCCCAGCGAGGGCCTGCGGGACCGGCGGCCGGTGGCCAAGCGCCTCGAGTCTCTGCGGGAAACAGCAGGAGGCATCGGCAGGCTGCCTCCCGGGGCTGGTTGCGCACCCAGGGCCTGCCCCGACCAGCAGTAAAAGTGGCTTCTCTGACAAGGGAGGGACACGGTTGACTAGGAAGCGAATGAGGAGCGGGCCCTTTGTGCTCGGGAGCTGGGCAGGGCGGGGCCGGTCCTGTGGGACGGAGCTGTGCCTCTCGCGGGCCCTAGGGTGCTGGGAGCCTGTGGGGGGCTGTGGAGACCTGGGGGCAGCGGGGCGTTCGGGGTCCCCCCGCGGGGAGGCAGTCCTTGGCGGTGGCTGCTCCTCTCCATCCTCGCCGAGGCCCTTGGGGCAGCGGCTGGCCGCCTGGTCTCTGGCTGTTCCGGGCGGGCGGCCGTGGGGGCAGGACCGCCTGCCATGGGTGGCCCGGCCACGCCCCTCGTCCCCCTCGGCGCCCGGATCCAGGTGTTAGACAGGCCGGACCCGGTGATGTCGCGGTCCCCGGCCCATCCATCCAGGCCGGGCCGGGCTCCAGGCTGAGCCGCCACCAGGTGCCACAGGGGGACAGAGCGGGTGCAGGCGGGCGGCCGGCGGGGGCCCCGCCTGACCCCTGCGAGCCCAGGCCAGCTCCCGTCGACGGCCGCGGCGGGGCCCTGACCGGCATTGTGATCGGGGAAACAACACCTACAAAATCTATTATTCATTAAGTGTAACCAATGTATAATTTAAAACAGTGGGTTTGTCAAATATAATGTTAGGTCAGCATAATTTTCTGCCTATTACTAATATCTATAACATCTTTGCCTTAGTCAGCTCTATTTAAATATGCAATCATTTACGGCTTTTGAGAATATTTCTGTGCACTTCCCAATTTCCAATATTCGACTACGACAAATTTTATGCTGACATCAATAGCAAACTATTAAAGACAGTATTTCATTATTGGTTTTTCATCCCAAAAGTTATTTACAATTATATACTGAGCACTAATATTAAAGGAAACCTTTTAAATGAGGTGCTATCTACTTTAACAATATGTCTGTCACACAAGGAGATTGTGTTTAAAGATTTTATCAAGAAATGGTTGTTTGCTGAGGTTATGTTTTGTCCATGAAATATGCATTTCATATCTCTTTCATTTCATTAACATAATTTAATTTGTGCTTTGCATTTTGTGCATAATACATATTTGATTTACAAAACAAATATTTCCATTAGAAAATGAATTTCATGCAGGCAAAAAAGCAGAACCAAATGATGTATTGAAGGAAAATAAGAAGAAATGAAATGCATTTTCTCAGTCTATTAAAAAATCCATGGCATTGACAGAGAGTGCACTTAGTGCTACATTTAAAAAATAGCACATATGTCAATGTATTAACAAATAGAATTGGAAATACAAATATTTCCCTATATCAAGCCAAGAATCTCTTTATTTTAATTGAGTTGATTTAAAAGCCCAACTACAATTTAATTTTTATTTCATGGCACGGTGCTGGGGCTGGTGCTGTTGGAGCCGCGTGGGGTTGGCGGTTGATGGAAGAAGATAGTTGACCTTAAAAATGGCTTTTATTGACAATGGAGGGACATGGTTGAATAGGAAGCGAATGAGAAGTGGGCCCTTTGTGATCGGGAGCCGGGCGGGCTGGGGGCGGGCGGGCGTGCGGGCGTCTCAGCGGCTCTGCTCGCTCGGCGGCTGCCCTGGGCCTGCCAGACCCCTCCCCCGCGCCCCGCCCCGCCACCGCCCGACCGTGGGGCTGGATGGGGTGCCGGCGCGGGGGCCCCCGGGTCTTGGTGAGCCCACACCTGAGGCGGAGGCCCCGGCAACGCGGGGCTCAGAGCTGGGGCTCTTTTAGGGCCTGGGACCCTCCGCCACAGAGGCCCCTCCGCCGGGAGTGTGACCCGGGAATCGGGGGCGGGCACGGGCACCAGCGCCCGCACGGGGTTATCTGCAGGTGGCGCGCTGGGCTGACCGTGTCGGGCCAATGGCCAGAGGGTGCTGGACGCAGTGACCCACACGTCTCCGTCAGTCACTCAGAGGGTCGGGGGTAACAGGAGGGCCCCACCGCGCGGGCCCTGCCTTCTGAGCTCGGGGAGAACAAAGGGGTGCGGGTCCTTCCGGGCGGCGGGGCGCGGGCTGGAAGCCCCTGTCCTCCGTTCCGGTCACAGCCTGGCCTTCCGCAGCCGCAGGCCCCGGACGCCTGCCCGCGCTTCCGCCTGCCTGGCCACATCGGGCCGGTCCTCTCCCGGTTCCTCACGGCTCTTTCTGTCCCCTTCCCTCCGGCCTTGCCACCGCTCTCACGCTTCTAGGGTTCAAAAGCGGACGTCCCTTTTGTCTGTCCCTGGTTCCTCTCTCCAGGATGCGTGTCTTCTCCTACCTCTCTGAAGCTCTAACGATCACTTGGGCATTTCCTCTTTTTAAAGAAAAACGTGGCTTACAGCACAGAACGGGGACCTGCTCTCCCCGCAGCTTTCAGGTGCCCCTCACGCTACGCGAACAGGCCGATCGGGACAAGCACCGCCGTCACAGCCCAGGTCCCCGGCCCCGCGCAGCCGGGGCAGGGGTGCGGGCACAGGCGGGCGAGGCCAGCGCTGGACCAGCCCGGCCCAGGGCTTTTGAGGGCCGGGCCCCTCAGGTGCTAGAGGAAGCCCCCCTGGGCCCTGCCACACCGTCCAGGAACCTGTGCCCGGCCCGTGGGGCCATCCCACATGCAAGGTGGCCCAGGGTACGGCCCACGTGGCACAGAGGACACTGTCCAAGAAGGCCTGGGCACAGGCACAGGCGGGTCCGGAGGGGCAGGGGGGCCCTCGGGCGTGTGAGACCGTGAGCAAGAATGTGTGTGTGAGCAGGAGCACCTGGGCGCGTCCCCACCCTGCAGTGACGTCCCACGGCCACCGAGGACGCCATGGGGCCGCACTGCGCTCTTGCAGGGGTACCCACCCGCCTCCGGTGCGGGAATGGCCCCCACAGTGGTTCACACAGGCGCCCGTCCCGCTGCGGGGCCCCCAGCACAGCACAGGGCCACCCACGTTCTCGTCCAGCGAGGCCGCGGCTGCTTCCGGCAGCCCCAGCGCCCCGTGTCACCCGCCACGGGGGTGCCCAGGCCAGGGGAGCTTCCCGTTCTGCGGGGGGCTGGGTACGGCTTCGTGGGCTCAGGGAGCAGGACCAGGGTGGAGCCGGCCGGTCGGGCAGCTTGGCATGGTTGGGGGGCTTTCTGGGGGCGCCGTGAGCGGCTTGAAGGATGAGTGGGATTTTGCGACAATTGTGGGTGCGGCAAGGGGACGTCCTGGGAGCAGGGACTGGTCAGCCAGGTTCACGCAACAGATGCCCCGGGCTGGGCCACGGGCGCAGGACCTGCGCGGGGGAAGGTCTTCCTCCCCTGCGTCCCCCTCCCCCGCCTCTCCTCCTCCTCCTCCTCCTCACGGGAGCCTGTCCGCAGGGACCCAGTTCTGTGTGTTAATCGATCAGCCCCTAGGAAGGCCCCTGCGGGCCCACCCCAGCCCCCCCGGCCCCGCGTGCTCTGGCGGCGCCTGGGGACAGAGGGGGCCGCTGCTGTCTGCTGGGACGCAGGGTCCCGTCCCACAGCCACGGCCCGAGGCACCCCGGGCCGGCAGCAGGGCGTTGCCGGGGGAGGGTCTCCTCGAGGGCGGCCCGACGGCGGGAAAGCAAGGCGTGATTTACCGCGGCCGCCGCGGGCCGCGGCCGGAGCCCCGACGCTCCGCTAATGAGCGGGGCGCAGATTCACGGCAGTGCGTGGCGTCGACGAGCCCTCACTCCGCGCAGACGGGAGGCATAAATCTTTGTTTTTAATGTCTAATGATATGTAAAATATTTAAATTTGCAACTCAGAATTATTAAGCTGCCAAGGTTTTTTTGCCTATTAAAGTGTATTCTTGCCTGAGAATTTATGGGGCGCCCCGTGCCCGCCGCCAGCCCCCAGTGGGGGACGGGAGGTGTAGATTTGTGGTCTCCTCCCAGAAAAAGCTCCAGACTCTGACCCTGTAAACTGAAAATTCATGTCTCTCGCCCGGGGACAAATGCATTCTTTGTAAAGGCGGCCCATGGCCAGCCTTGGGCTCATGTTAGTTTATTGTCACTGGTTGATAACGTTTAATGGAAAAGATACAAGAGTGCCAAAGAATTTTAATTATTTTTGTGATAAAGTTATATGTTCGGCCTTGAAAAAGTAGAGATAATGCAGGATTCATTATCATTCGCAGTGTGTTTAAACAGACGACACAGAATGCAAACAAAAGCAGATGAAATTTGAAAAGTATTATCAATATTGCAGATAGCAGATGCCCTTTCGAATCAGAACAAGCGTATCTCCTATAGCAACTTTATGGTTGAGTAGTTTATTCATTTCTATTAGAAGGTTGTACGTTTCTAAAATATGTAGATGGTATCTAGAAAAACCAACCAACCAGACAGGTCATTCGGCTTGTTTTCCCAAATTTATTATTTCACCATCGCAGGCCCGATCCGAGGGGCATTAGCGTGGCGGGGGGGCGTCGCGTGCCGCGTTCTGTCTTGCCCATGACTTTGGCGTGGCGCACGCTCGCGAGGAGGCCGGAGGGCGGAGTCCGCCCGTGGCCGAGGTGGCCTTCGCCTCTCTCTCCCTGGGGCTTGGGTTTCCGAGGCCGGAAGCAGGGTCTGCCTGCCTGTCGGTCCCCTGTCCACTTTCCCTGGGGTCCCCCTGGTAGTGACGGAGGCGAAGAGTCTGGCGGCCAGTCTGGGGTGCTCTGCGGTGTCCCCAGGAGCTGGGCTTCGCCTCGACAGCATGAGGGTGGATTCCGCCTCTCCCGGGCCCTTGTCCCTGGGAGGCCGCCTGCCTGTCCTGGGCCCGTCCTCTGGAAGGCTGGGACGGGCCCTGGACAGCCGAAGGGTCCCCAGGGCCACCACCTCCTGTGGGGCCCGGGCGGATCCCCGGTGCCGCCCTGACTGTCCTTTCTGAGAAACGGGTCAGTTCCGTCCTTGCGCTCATCCCGCGGGAGAGCCGAGAGCCCTGGCTTTGCAGCCAGGCAGGGGCGGGGGCGGGGGCGGGTGCCTCTCCTTCGGAGCCGGGTCCCCCGCTGTGACGTGGGTGAGGGGCTCGGTTGGGGTCGTTAGGCTTAAAGGAGGTAAAGCCCTCAGCTCCTGGCCTTGGCCGCGGTCAGGGCTCAGGAAGGGGGAGCTGCTATCATTACCGCCAGAAGAGTTTTCTCCTACCGACGGCTGCCTGGAAGCACAGGAAGGCACTGCCTGCCAAACGGGGCTCCTTCTACGGCTGCCGCTGGCCTGGGTGTCCTCTGCGAGGCACAGCCGGCTGGGCCTTCCAGGACCCAGAGCTACACCCCGGGGCACCTGCCGCCGGGGCGGCCTGGCCGGGGATGGCCTGGGGGCCAAGCTCAGACGTGGGGGGCCTCTCCAGGCCCGGCTGGGAGCAGAGGGGTTGGGACGGGGCTGCTGCACTGGGCAGCCAGTGGCTTCTCAGACGGGACCTGCCCAGTGACGGCACTTTTACAAAAATGAGCCACACGCTCGGCCATACGCAAGGGTCCAGATGTTCCGAAGGGTTGGGGGGGCACTGTGCACCCCAGTGACTCAGAGTGAGATCGGAAATGCACAGCAAAGCACAGCCGAGGATCCCGACGCATTTGGAAGCTGAACAGCATGTCTGAAACAGAAATAGTGTGTCAGGGCACTTAGAACGCGCCGGCCTCGAAGGGGCGGCCTGTCACAGTGGGCGGGACAGAGGGTGCAGCGCCCACAGGGACGCCACAGCTCGTAGACGCGGGCGCCCGGAAGCAGGGACGTTCGACAACAAATGAGCCGTTTAATTCCAGAAGAGGCTGGAAAACAAGGAAACCCTCAGGCACGGGAGGGAGGACGTGCTAAGGATGACAAGGGCAGACGCGTGGACAACGGGGGGCGGGCGCCAAGTGCTCGGGCAGGGTCCCCGGTGAGAGTTTGAAGGCGGAGGATGGGGCGCAGCTGCGGGGCTGGTTCTCCTGGGGCAGCCCCCAGTCTCCTGTCACTGCCGGGTGTCCTGCTCCCACATACACCCGTGGGGTCCCCAGGAGCCCCGCGTGGCCACCGAGGGACTGTCCGCAACGAGGCTTGAGGTCCGAGTAAACGCACGTGGGTGTCAAAGAGAAGGCTCCGTGCGCGGAAGTGTCTCATTAATATCTTTACGTTGATCGTGTACGAAGTATTCTTCTGGATAATATTGGGTTAAGTAAAATACATTATTAAAATTAATCTCACCTGGTTCTTGGATGTGGCTACTGGGACGCCGAAAGCGCCCGCTGGGGCTGGCATTCCGCGCCTGCCGGAGTGCTGATCGGCACGGTCGTCCGGCCACCGCCGGCCCTGGGTCGGGGCCTGGGGAGGGCGGAGGCTCGAGGTCACGCCCAGAGCCTGACGCGGAGTGGCCTTGGTCCACCTACGCCGTCCCTTTACATTTGCTCCTCCCCTTCCTGACGTGGACGGGGCGCCTGTGCCGTGGGCTCCGGGAGGCCACGCTGAGGCGACGCAATAAAGCGCCAGCCGCGTGCGGTCAGCGCTCGCCGAGCATCGTGGCCTGCCACCGAAGCCGCCATGACCACGATGCGCTTCCTTCCCCCGGGCCTCTGGCGCTGTTTTATCGCTCAGGAAGTGACCGTGCCCTGGCGGGGCTGGTGGTGGCTTGCCCTTGGTCGCCCGGGAGCACTCGCCAGGCCTGCCCCACGGGCTGGCCTGGCAGGGGCAGACCCTCTGCTCCCAGCCCGCCCTCCCTTCCCCCGCCCCGGAGCCGGTGTCCGGCCCCTCCAGCCCAGAGCGAGGGCCGGGCGTTCGCCTGGTCTCCCCTGGAGGGCTCCCCACGGCCGGGCCCTGGGCCCCCTTGGTCCTGCCGGCACCGAGGGGCGGATTGACCTCCATCGAGGTCGCCTGGGGGTTTGATGAATGCTTTCTTGGTTCACCAGGCCAATGATCCAGCTTGAACTGGACGCGGACCTGCCAGACCTCCGGCTGGGAGGGCCCTTGGCCACGGTGAGCCAGACACGCGGTGCACAGAAGTGCCTTCCGGGCCCCTCGGCGCGGCTGCCGGAGCTGGGGTCCTGGGGGACGTGCTGACCTGGGCCCACAGTCCCCATCCCGGGGATGACTAGCTGGTGGGCCAGCCCTGCTGTGGCTTCCCGTCCTGGGGCCCCTCCCCTGGTGACCCAGGGCCGACCCCACGGGACGCACACGCGCACAGGCAGGGAGCCGCCCCGGGCACAGCCCCGGCCCGGCCTCCGCGGCCAGGGAAGACACAGGGCAGGGGCTCGTGAGGCGCTTTTGCTTTCCAGGTCCCCGCAGGCAGTGAGGCTCCCCTGGAGCACCTGGGTCACCGCGCTCTCCCAGCCACAGGCATTGTGCGTCCCTCCACCGCCCCCAGAAAGCAGCCCGGCCAGGCCATCCTTCGGGCTGCAGAGCAAACCGGCTGTGCAGGCTGATTCCTCTTGGGAGACGCCATCCACGCCGAGCCGCTGCCTAACGCAGTGGCCTCAGGAGCCGGCCCCAGCCAGTGACAAACGCCCGCCCCGGGCACCGCCGCAGGCGGCTCTGGCTCCAGGGGCTTGTGGGAGCCCCCTGCATGCTGGGAACACGGCCACGGGGGGAGGGGAACCCCTGCCTGAGGGCTCGTGGGGATGGCAGGGCAGGCTGGGGCCCCCGGGGGGCACGGATGGGGCCTTTGCTGGAAAGTTCTCTCCCTGTGGGCAGAGCATAAGGGTGGTGAGAAGCAAGGTGGGGACGCAGGCGCCCGCCCAGCATCGGGCCACGGCTTCCCCGCCAGAGCCGGCCGCAGGTGGCTCCTGAGCTGCCGTGGACCCAGGAGAAGAAAGGGCCAGCCCCGCAGGGTGCGGCCCCCCTCCCTCCCGGCACCGAAAACTGCGGGTGCCGGGCTCCAGGGGGCGCCCGAGAGCCGGCGCACAGCGGCCACGCCCAGCAAACTTCGGGACTCTGCCCCCAGGGGCTTGCTGTCTCGGGGAACCGGGCCTTGATTTCTAAGAGCCCCACGCAAGATAAGCTTCCAAGAGGACAGAGGGCGGGGGAAACGCGAAGGAACCGTGGCTGTGGGCGGGCCTGGCAGGGCTGGGGGGAGGAGACAGAAGTGTCCCCTGTGGGTGCGTCTGTGTGTGCGCGTGCGAAGCGGGACGTGTCCCGGGCACGGGGAGTCCTGAGGGGGGCGCGTTGCTGGGAAGGAGACGGGAGCGGTAATGAATGAAGGGGGGAGAGGTCTTGGTGACGTCTGAACGGGACGGCGACCGCCCCTGCACCTGTGAGTGGGGCGCGCGGACGGCTGCCTTAGCTCAGGCGCCATCCCAGGAGCCGTGGGCGGAGAGGCTGAACAGCGGCCCTTGGCCTCCCGCCGCCGGGAGGCTGGGCGCTCCAGATCCAGGTGCCCACTTCTGGTTTCCAAATGGACGCGGGGAGAGAGGCTCCGCCCCCTGCCCCAGCACCTCCCGAAGGCCCACCTGCAGGCCTTCACCGGACTCCAGTCCAGCGCCGCTTCCCGGGGGTGTGCAGGAGAGCGCAGTAAGGCTACGCGGAGACAGGCAAGCTTGCGGGGCGAGTCCCTCCACACGGTCCCCGGTGACTCCGGCCCGCAGCGCGGCAGCGTTGGCGCGGGGGGCACCCCTGCGGCCCGGTTATGCCCTGCTTCCCCCGCAGCCTCCTAAGGACCCTCCTGCCGGGCTGGGGACACTGGTGGGGGCGCCTTGAGTATTTGCCCCAGGCCTGCCCCAGCCGCGGGGAGTGACAGGGATGTACCAGCGGGCCGTCGCGGGCCCTGGGAGGTTGGCAGGTGGGCTGTGGGACCCCAGGGTCCTGGGATGGCGTGGCGGGGAGCTGCCCCTCCCCCGCCCCATGTCCTGCTGCGGTGGCGTCTGCCCTGCCGGGTCCTCACCTCACGGGGACCCCAGCCGCACGCCCGGGCTGACGCAGTTTGCCTCCTGTGGGCGTTGCGGCCCCATCATCTGCGCCCTCCCTCCGTCTCCCCCTCTTCGCGAGGGGGCAGAGGTCTGGGCGCGAGCCCACGTGTCCCCAGGGGGAGGCCTGCGTGGCGAAGAGCTTCCGGGAGGGGACCGACCATTGAAAAGGCCCTCAAGGGCCGCCTTCCTCTCAGGGAGACGCAGGCGGGCAGGCTCCTCCCCCACCCCTATGATTATACAATAGATTTAAAGTCTCTGATATCCACAAATCTACATCAAAATATATTCTCTAGCCATAGGGAGCGTCTCAGAATTGTTAACCTTCTCCCCAGGTATCAGAGGTAGCACACTGTGAGATTAGATGTATATTTTCGTCAAGCTGCACCACCCACGGAGGGGTTCATATTTACATCTTTTGTTGATATTTTTTATGGATTAAAAGCGCCTCTTTGCTAGGTGATAATTCTGCTAAGTACTGTAATTTGCTGCCATTAATATTTGTCTGAGTCCTCGTTTGCAAAATATATTTGAAACCACGTTCGAAAGTCGCGTAATTGCTTCTTTGCGCGCTGGGGGAATGAGTCGGCTCTTTACCCGGCCTTTATCCTGTTAACCTCCAGGCGGGGGCCGCGCGCCGGAGTCCTGGGAGTCGCGGGCACCGTGGCCGCGGCGTCCTGGCGTCCCTGGGGGCGGAGGGCGCAGCCTGGCTGGGCGGACCCCTGTGGCGACCGTGCGGGCTCTGCCGGGGGCTGCGGTCCGGGCTGCTCTGCCCCTGGACCGCGCTGGGGGCCAGGGACCCCTGCTCGGCCTCCGCCTGGGGGCGCAGGGCGCGACCTCCGCTCTCCCCGCCTCTGTCTGGCCTGGGCTGGGGGGAGGGCGGGCCTCGCTCTCCGGGCCCGACTCACCCAAGAGCGTGTGCGAGCGAGGGCGCTGGGGTGCAGCCAGGCCTGGCCTCCTGGGCTGTGCTGCAGGAGAGGTGCCGGCCAGGCCCCTCCTCCGTCAGCACCAGGGACAGGGGACGCGGGGCTCAGGGCAGGGAGCCTGGGGCGCCCTTGGCCGCAGCCCCACCCCGTGGCAGAGGTGGCCGCCTGCCAGAAGCCGCACCCCGGGGCCGGGCACTCCGAGCTCCGGGGACCCGCGGGGCCGCAGGGTCTGGGCAGCGAGCACCCGCTTTCCAGTTGCTCCTCTGTGGTCGCGGGGGCGTCGGGGCGCCGCACGCCTCCTCCTGGGGCCCAGCCACATGGGTGTGACCTTCTCGTGGCAAAGCCAAAGCTGAGGCCGGCAAGGCCACCCCACTGGAGCTTTGCGCTCCTGAGTCCGCGGCGTGGGCTGCGGCCCCACTGGTCAACCCCGAGGTTGGGGGGCGGGGCCGAGAAGGGCGCTGGACCTGCTGTGAGCTGCGGCAGGGAGGTGGGTGACGGTTGTGTCGTGGGCGGGTGAGGAACGTGTCCGCATGCCAGGCCTCGGCTCTGAGGGTCAGAGCCGCATTCCGGGGCCCCTTCATGTCTCTGCGCGACTCCCCAGAAACCTGCAGTGACTCACCCAGACCCCCTGTGGTCTCTCCCTACGACTCAACTTCCCTGCCTCTGAAACGGCCAGGCGGGCTCGGAGGATCTGAAAGGCGGTCACGGATCACTGTCCGCTTCCCTGTGGGCTCCTCCCTCCTCTCGCTCTAGGTGATTCCGAGGGACATGGATTCTGGGGGCGGCTGGACACTCCTGTTGACCCCCCGCCTCTCAGAGTCTGTGACCCTGGCTCTCACGGAGCCCCCTCGGGCCCTGCGGAGGGCGGCCAGGCCTCGCAGGATGAGTGGCTGAGGGCCCGCTGGCTGTGGGCAGAAGGGAGGACCCGCCCGGTGGCCGCGAATCATCCTCCGGCCGGGGCTCTGAGGTCAGGCGGGACCAGCCTGCGCACCCGCAGTCCCGCGGCTTCCGGGTGGAGGAGTCCTCGGTGGTCACTCCGCCGGAGACGGTGCGGCCTCGGAAGCCCGCACCCCAAGGCAGGCTGCCCCCTGGCCCGAAGCAACCACCCTCGGGCTGCGCCCCCCAAACAAAAGCCGCGCCTGGCTCCTCGGCGTTCGCGCACATCTGCGCTATTAGCAATGCTAATGCCATTCTGCAATGATAAATAATTAAACAATTATGGTCATGAATCAATAAGTTTAGCACATTTTTTCATCAGCAAATTGTACTGTATAAACAAGAAATATAAATTACCAAGTCTAATTTCCCCCTAAAATTATAAGCGTTTTATATCTAATAATTAAAAAAAAGTATCCGAATTCAATGTAGGAGAGTTCGAACTCTAAAGCATTTTCAGTTCCCACCAAGCACCGTTAAATTGCCGTGTGTTATGTGTCTGAATCTGACTCACATTCTGAGACCGAGCCTCAGAAAGCCCTCTTGGTCGGCTGCCCGGGGAGCCTCTGCGATGCCCGCTTCTCTCCCTCTCCCCGTCCTCCCCGGGCGCCTGCGCCCCGGGCCTGTGCCCCCGCGTTCGCTGGGGAGCGGGAGTTTATGGCAGCGCTTGGCCGCCCGCCCAGGCCGCAAGCCTGTGGCCGGCGGGCTCCATCCAGCCCCCGGCCGCTGTTTGTCCGGCCTGTGGGCAGGTGTTTTGTTCTTACATTTTGCTGTTACATTTAGATTTCCAGATGTTTTTGACAAAAGCAGAAGCCGTGCGGACGCCGGGCTCGTGGTGTCGCCGCTTGGGGGAGGGGAGCGTGTGCCGTGCGGGCAGCTCGTCCGCCATCGCTGTGCTCTCTGCGCTGGCGGCCCCTGGCCTAGTGGCCCCACGGCCCCTTCCTGCCCGAAGCACGTGCGATGGGGGTCGCCGAGGCCCAGGCCCCAGGACACTGCAGGTGGGAACACCGAGTGCATGAGCGGACGTGGCCAAATGACAAAGTTGAGCTCACACCCAGGCCGGCCTCCTGTCCGTTGCTGCCGTGGCTCGTTAGGATCTTGCGTGTCCGCCTCCCCCGGCCTCCCTCCCGCGAGGCTGCCCCGCCTGCCGCGGGCCTGGCCAGACCTTGAGCGGGGAGGTCTGGTCCGGCCCCTTCCCGGGGAGAGCCGGGCGTCCTGGCCGGGGCCTCGCTGCCACTCCAGCTGTGGGGGCTGAGGGTTGTGGACAGAGCCCCGTCGCCTGCGACACTGGGGACGCGTGTTCTTGCCTGTCACCGTCTGGATGGAAATTCCCGGGCTGGGCACCCACGAGGCTGAAGGAGGCCTGCGGTTGAGAAGGGAGTGAAGGGGGACGTGAGCAGACGGGTTGCCGCTTACGGCGGCCCAGGGTCCAGGCCCTCAGGGCCACCTCGGGGTCCCTGCGGCGTGTCTGGACCAGGAGTCGCTGTGCCAGGGCCGCTGCTGCTGAGCGCCTCTTACTAGGGACGCGAGGACATGCCTTTGAAGGGGCCCAGAGCCCTGTCGGTGACTGTCAGTGCAGGAAGCCGGCCGCCTGGTTCAAGCAGGCTGCCCGCCCCGGAGGGGCGGCGCGCTGACCGGCTCCAGGAAAAACGCGCCGGGGGCGGGGTGTGGCGTGGGGGCGGGGACCGCAATGACCAGGACAGCCTGCGCGCCCGGTGTCAGGGCGGCTGCTGTGCGGAGTGCCATCCTGATGTCCCCGGAGTGCCAAGCCCGAAGACAAGGCCAGACAAGCCTGTGGGCCCAAGGAGGGGCGGGGGCCGGCGGGGGGGGGGCGGGGAGGTGGGGCTGCGTGGGAGGCACCTGGAGGAGCGGCAGCCAGCGCCACCCTGACCCTCCCAGGCGGCCCCACGGCCTGGCCTCCTCTGCCTGCGCCCCGCCCGGCCGGCTGCGGGTGGAAGCCGCCCTGGTGCGGGCACGGGGCCGGGGGCGCGGGGGGCTGGGCCCCCGCTTCTGTCCACTGGGGTGCTCAGCAACACGGTGGGTGGGTGTGCTCTGCTCCTCCCGCCTCGCAGCGCTCGCACTTCCGCGGGCGCGGGACAGGCCGGTCAGGACCGCTCCGCGGTGCCCCGCCCCGCCCCGCCCCGCCACCCCTCCGTCCCGACCCGGGCCCACGCTGCGCTGGGCCGGGCTCTTCCCGACACCCCTGATCCACCCCCACGCCATCCCCACACCTGCAACAGACTTTCACTCTCTGGTCCCAATCTTGAAAAAGTTTTCTACCTTTTCGATGTCTCTAGTCACTTAGAAGAAGCTCTTCTAATTCCTGTTCTCGCTGTGGTTACATTTATTTATAATGTAAAATTTTTTCTGCACGGGGCCTCCCCTGCCGTCCTTCTCCTGGGCAGCTCGGGGTCGGCCGGCCCCCCGGGGCGGCCGCCCGCGTGTCTGTGCCTCTGCTCCCATCTATATTTTTAATTCCGAATTAGCTCACAGAACCGGATCGCACAAAGCCAGCAGGTTTAAAAATATTTCAAAGACGCTGCTTTCATGTTTCAAATCCTTGAGAAGCCAAATACACTTCTGAAACTAAGTCTTGGGTTTTGCTGGGGAAAAAAAAAAATAAGAAAAGTGTTTAATAGCACATATGGCATAATTTTATTTGACATCTGTTTTGTAACAAACAATATTTAGCTCACTTATTTGCTGAATGATACAGTACACAGTGCAAACAAAAAGTCCAATGAACAGTTTTAACAGAGTTTGTAATGTATCAATATTTATTGCAAAAGAATGCAAAACTTAAACATTTAAGCGTGTTATTGATTGTAATATGCAAAACATCGATCGCCGCGCGCTGCCGTTGCGGGAAGGGGGAGCCCCGAACGCTGGCGGGGCCGTGGGCACCAGGGGCGCTGCGGTGGGGGGCGCCCGCGGCCCCCCGTGGGGACACGCGCCCGGGCCGGCGCGCCTGCCCCGCCCTCGTTCGCCCCACCCTATCAAAGACAGCTGTCCATATATTTAGGATGCATTAGCTCATAGCAGCGAAATGGTGACTGTTGGCTTCGTTGCACGGAGCGACTGATTTTAATAGAAACAACATTGCCATGCTCAGAACGCGCTCTGTTGGCAGCGCTTCTAGAAGGCTCCGCAGGAATGCGTGGTCTCAGTGCAGGGATTATCGAAGGACAGTGGCGGATGCCTTCGCTTTGGGTTTTTCTTTCACCCGGAGGTTGCGCTACGTTACTTGTGTACCGGCTGGGATCGCCGGGCCGGGCGGGGGTGGACTCGGCCTCTCGGGTGCGCAAAGCGAGCCCCGGGCGCTGGTCACTGTGATGGCAAGTGGGACGCACGAGCCGCCTCTGTGACGATCGTTGGCCTGGGGGAAAATTTTGGACGATAGTTAACCAGACAGCTCTTCACGTTGTGGGCGGGAAGAAGTGGCCAGGTGTCCCTGTTCTGCCAGGTTCTGGGTGGGCGGTGCGTTTTTTTCCTCGACTCGAACTCAAGAAGTAACGGATGTGATGAAGGTGAGGATGCGTCGGTCGACTGCAGGGTCCCGTGAGAGTGACTTGGGCTTATCTGGGGGGACGGCAAATGAGGCTTGGAAGGGGCCCCGTGGGGCGCTGCTCTGGGGTGCGGACGTCCCCCAGGGCCGGCAGTGTTACACGGGGTGCTCCTGTGTGCCCTCGGACTCCCAAGAGCGGTGTGACCGCGGAGGTGGCAGAGCTGAGGGCGAGCCCTGGCCGGCGCCCCGCGTCGGACACCCGGGAGACCAGACACGTGGCTGTTCTGCGCCCTCCTCCACGGCCCCTGAACGCCCCCTGCAGGATCCGGGGGCTCTGCCACTTTGAAAAGCCAGGGTTTGCGCCTTCCCTGGCTTTAGTCCGGCGGTCGGCTACCCCTCGCCATTGGCGCCTGCCGGGCGGGCACGCGCCGGGCTCTGCGTCCGGGGTGGGGGTGGGGCAGGACGGGAGGCCGGGTCCCTGCCCGCTGTTTGCCAGTGGCCGAGTTCTTCCATGACTGCAACTCTGCACGGGGGCGCAGCCGCCAGCTCCCTCAGCAGTGCTGGGGGGCGGGCAGAGGGACGGGCAGGGCCCGTGCATGTGACCAACAGTGGGCCAGCTGCCCCTCCGTCAGGATGTGGAGACCAGTCAGAAGCACCTGGGGTCCCCACCTGGGCCCCCTCTGGTAATGGCGCTGAGCTTCGGCCCCCATATTGTTTTAAAAATATTTTATTTATTTATTTTTAGAGGGAGGGAAAGGGAGGGAGATAAACAGCGATCGGTTGTCTCTCGCATGTGCCCTGACCAGGAACGGAACCTGCAACCGTTCGTTTTGTGGGGTGACGCCCAACCCACTGAGCCACGCCGGTCGGGGGGGCTCGGTCCCCACATTTTTAAAAGGAGGATCGGGTGAGATAACATAGGAAACGCTGCAGTGCCCGCACAAGCAAGTGCTCAGAAAACACCCGTGTTTGTTCGCACGGCGCACGCTCCTTGTTGGTGCTCTTGCCCGTGCCGTCGGCCACAGTGGCGTGAGGCCCTGACCTCGTTGGAGCCTCTCCGGGCCTCAGCTTCCCCACGTGGGCGCGGAGATGGCACCGCGGTCCCTCCCAGATGCCCCGTGCTCAGGGTTCGCCCCGAGGCCTCCGGTGCTGGGCGGTGGGAGGCGGGCCTGGCTCCCTTGGAACAAAGGAAAGCACAGCGAGGGGAGGGCTGGCGCTGCGGTCGGCCCTCGCCGGCATGGGCACGATGAGGCCACGCTCACCTCCTTTGTGGGGGAAGCTTCTAGCAGCGGTTGCGGCCCGACCAGCTGAGATCAGTGACTTGGAGTGAAACCTGACTTGGGGGGCACCCCGGCGCAGCCCCCTCTGTCCTCAGCGGCCGTTAGGAGCGTCGCAAGGGAACAGAACGCAGAGGCCAACAATGTATGTCACCGGGAAATAGGAACATGGCGCAACCAGAATAAATAATAATATTTTTTTCCCTGGCTTAAATGAAACTCTATAGATATAAAAAGCTGGAGAAAGGGAATTTTTTTTTCAGACCTTAATTATAGCAGGGTTGTTAGTAAATTTACTGAATTGCAAATGTAAAATATTCGATGGCCTGAGTAAAACCACATATTCAAGCCTTCTAAATGAACATTTCTGTTTTTTGAGTAATTTGTACCATCTGTGTCAAAATTCTGAGCCTAAAAAAAAAAGCAGTGGAACAAATGTTGGTTCCATAAAACAGTCCTAGTTCATTGTTGAAATTGTCACACATTAACATCGCGGGCCATCTGGGAAGACAAAAGCCTCCGAGCAGATTGCGGAGATGATTTTATGGGTCTGGTATTAATCAGGACGGGGCACAATATTTAAGCAGAAAGGAGAGGCGAGGTGAAGCGCGGCCGCCCGGCCGCCCGCTGGGCTCTCCCCACCGCTGCCGCGAGGGCGTCCTGGACGCGGGGCGTGTCAGGGACTGTACACAGGAGGCGAGGGGCCGTTTCCCGTTTGCAAGCGTGCGCACAAAGCACAGGGACTCGGTGGACGTGGGGCGCTGGCTCCCGGGGACGGAGGGCGCTCGCGGGGCCCCCTGGGGAGGAGAGGGTGGGATTCGCTGGATCCCAGGCACTGCCGATGGCGGGGGGAGACCCTCCCCGCCGGTGGCAGCCAGCGCTTTCAGAGTCACGGTGCCCAGTCGGAGGGGTAGAGGGGACAGTTGAGACCATGCAGTGGCTTCTGCTGGCCTCCCACTCAGGCGCGTATGTCCCAGGTGGACACAGTGATGTTTCTTGCCCTCCTTTCCCCTCTGTCTAAAAATAAATAAAAACAATCTTTAAAAAAAAAAGATTAAAAAAAACCCCAACAACACAGAGCCCTCCGCGCGCCCTGCCCTTCTCCGCAGCCTGTGTGGCTGTGTTGACTGAGTAACCCCACGACACCACCGCGCGTGCCCTTGTACCTGAACACCGGGAGGGCCCTCGCTTTCCCGGGGAGGAGACGAGAACTTTGGGCCGTTCTGCTCGCACAGGCCGACTTTTCAGGACGGTGTGAGAATGGTTCGCCTCCCCCACAGAACAGTTCTTATGCGGCAATACGTGTTTGACATCATGTATTTTATCAGACCGACGTTCCCGCAGGATCTCTGCCCTTCCCCCGCCACGCCGGCCTCGACCGCCCTCCCATCGCTCTCAGGCCATCTTCTCAGGCCTCGGCCCGGCGGGGGGCAGGGCCGCCGGCGCCCATGGAGGGGGCAGCGTGGACCAAGCGCAGGGCGCTGCTGGCCACCCGCGTTCCCCAAGAAACAGCCCCTCAGCTGCCTCCCGGACGCCCGGTGCCGACCACGTGGCGCTCACGCCCCTCCCAGGAACGATGACCCTCCTTCCCTCTGTTTTCTCAGCCGGCTTTGGTTTCCTGTTGATCTCGTCAGGTGACCTCTGCGATCATCTGAGATCAGCTTCGATTGAGGAGCGGTGGGCTCGTGTGTCTTCCCTTGAAGTTGGGGCAGAAAGCCCTGGCGGGCGGCGCCGGCGCTGGGCGGGTGGCTCGCATGCAGGCGGCTCCCGCTGCTCACAGGGTGACCTGGGGACACTCCCTCACCTTCCCTTCCCGTGTAAACGGTCACGCTCTTCACCGCCGCCGTAGACTCTGAGCCGTGGGAGGACAGGGCCCGCCACAGACCCACCACGGCCGAGTCCTCGCGGGGACCGCGCCCTGGGACGCCGCGCGCACAAGATGAAGGCAGGAGCCCGGGGGTGGGGGTGGGGAGGGAAGGGGAGGCTGAGCGGTCACACGACGCTGGACTGGGGGTCCGCGGGGGAGGGGCGTCGTTGACCTGGCGCAGAGTAAAGGGAAGCTGACGTCCCGGAGCTGAGACCGGGGGGCCTGACACAGAGACACACAGACACACAGACACAGACACACACCACGCAGACAGGGGCACAGGCTCACACGCGCACACACGGGCTTCTCAGGAAAGGGGACTCAGGCCGCACAGGGGCCTCTGGAGAGAGGGCGGGAGGGGATGGGAGGTGGCGGCCGCCTCTCGTCACAGGGCCTGACCAGGTAATGGCGCCGCCGAGCGCCCCGATAATCCCGTCCCAGTTAGATGCTGTTGTGGGCTCTCTAATGTCCTCCACTTAAGTAGCAGCCACTGAGGTGTGGGCCTCCTGGTGCCTAATGGCCCGGGGTGTCGCTGGGGCCCATTAACTCGCCGGCCATCAATCCCCAGAAGAGCCCCGGGTCATTACGGGCGGCGGGGCTCTCACCGGCAGCCGCACGGCAAGGCGCGGCCCCTGGAGGCCCCTCCTCGGGGGCGCCCCGCGTCTGGGTGGCGGGTGGGCATCGGCCTGCCGTGCGCGGGGGAGCCTGCTGCGTGCGCTGCCCCCAGGCCACGGGCCGAGCGCAGGCTGGAGGCCTGTGGTCCCGGGCCCCCAGGGCTGCCGGTCTGGAGGGCGGGGGGCGGCGGGGGACGGCGGACGGCGGGGCAGCAGATTCACCGGAGAAGGGCTCTGGGCGGCCCCGGCTCTCGCGGAGCTCAGGGTAGACACCGCCCCGTCTCCTCCCGCCAGGGAAGGGCAGGGGAGCTTGGAGAAAGGCCCGGTCCGCTGTGGCGTGGAGAAGCGGGCGGCCGGTTGCTGCCTGGCGCTGCCTCTCGTCCCCGGCAGGAGGCCTCTGCTGTCCCTTGGCCTCTTCGGGCTGGGTTTTATCTTCATAACACAAATTCTGCAGTCAGACCCCCGGTTCCAACCTGGGCTTGGCAGCGTCCTGGCTGCACGGCCGGGCAGCGGCTGACCGCCCCTGCACCTCGGCTCCGCGGTCCCACGGAACGAGGCCGACAGCAGAGCCGCTCCGAGGCTTCCCTGCAGCAACGCGGGAGGACGTTCAGTCTCCGTCGGCCCGGGGGAGCTGCGTCGGCGCTCCCTGCCCCTCCTCCCCGTGACTCCGCGCGTTTGCCCTGTCTCCTGGCCCCCGTCCCCCGATGGTGACGTGCACCCTGGATGCTGTGTCCCCTCCACAGAGAGGCCGTGCCCTCTGACTCATCCTCCAGATAGGACTGCCCTGCTGGCCACGGTGGCCTGCCCTCGGCCCCCCACCGGCCGCCTGCTGGGGTGTCTTTGGGTCAAGGGCACAGAGCGTGTGACCCTAAGGCAGCCGCCCCGGCCTGCCTCGCGGGGCCGTGGGCGGGGCCGGAGTCCAGCTCGGCCCTACGGGGAGGCCGCGCTGCAGCCTTGCGCCCGTCCGGCGTGGAAGCGGCGGCGGAGCTGGTTCCCACGCAGGCCTCCGGGCCGGGCAGCCCCTTCTGCCGTCACCCTGTTGTCTGCGCCGGTGGCTCCGTGAAAGACAGGCCCTGCCGCCACCAGGAGGGTGGATGGCGATTTGGGACGATGATGCAGGCACAGCTGGCAGAGAATTTGACCCCAGATGGAGGAATCAGATTGGGCTAAATTTTTCCAGAACCCTTTAATTGGCCTGGCTTGTTTCGATCTTCGATTTCAAAGACCTGCTCCAGGCTGGGCCCACCCGGCAGCGGCGGCTGCGCAGGGCGGCGCCCAGGGCGCCCGAGGGCACGACTCGGCCTGCGCCCCGCTCACGCACCCGGGCAGCGCCCCTCCCCCTCCGGGGTCCGCGGTGAGCGTCAGCTAGGGTGCCCTCTGCTCTGAAGTGTCTCCCTGAGACCCAGAGAGCGAGGCGGCGTCCCCCACCCCCTGGGGCGGCAGCGGGTGTCACACGTGGGTGGGGCGGGGCCGCTCCGGGGCCTGACGCCTGGCCCCGCCCACCACAGAGCCGCCGGGCGAGCTGGGGAGCGTTGCCCCGGCCCCGCGCAGTGTGGTGCCACCGGCCCCGCAACGGGCAAGCAGACAAAAACGCCATTAACACAGCGAATTAAGCTCACGGTGAAGTAAACAGAAGTTAAGTCGATAACTGGCACCGGGGGACAGCTGCCTTCTCCCCAGTGGCCCCCCGGGGACAGGGGCTGCTGGGAGCACAGGGGCGGGGCGTGGCGCGATGGGGTGAGTGGCGTGGCGGGTGTGCCCGGTGGTGTCCAGGCGCTGAACGCGTCCCCTGGGGCACCCGGCTGCAGGCCCGTGGCTGGGGGCTGGGGCCGCAGGTGGGGTCCCGCGATCTGCCTGTGCGGGGGCGGGGTCAGCGCCCGCTCACCCTGCTCTGGGCAGGGGCGCGGGCTCTCCTTTGGGGCTCTTGGTTCGGGCAGGTCTGGCGGTCTGGCCCGCAGGCCGGCGTAAGGGTGGCGCTTTGTCCAGATGCACCTCGGCAGGGGATCGGCCCGCGCTGTGGTCACAGCGGTGGATTCAGGGATGCGCAGCTGCCACATGTTCGTGCCTAGACGCGGCTCAAGGATGTTTTGTCTGGAACTTTCTGAAATGCTGTCCCGTCCTGAGAGGTCGCGGCGGTGGCACGGGCAGCCCTGGCTCCGGGGCCCGCCCTGCCACAGCGGGGGCAGGGCTGAGGGCGGAGCAGTGCAGGGGTGAGGGGGGGCTGGGCGGGAGCCTGGGTCCAGCTGCGCCTCAGGCTGCGCGGACCGACCCCAGCTCTTCAGGAATCTGAGCCTTCCCATCCCCCATCCGCGGTTTTACAGCTTTATCTGGGGTCGGGCTATTTGCAACCAAGAGTCCAATTTGCAAAATAAGGTCCCTGAGCAAATGGCTTTTCTTTTTAAAAAAGGAATAACCTAATTTTGCATGTGCCTGCAAAGCATGCATGTGCTCTGTGCATGTGTGTGCACACGTGTGTGCGTGTAGGGTGGGCGTCCTGCTCTGTGGGCACAGGCGGAGCGGCAAAGCGGGCGCCGGCCGTGCGAGGTGTGTGCGGCTCTGCCTGGCCCCTGGCCTGCCGTCCGGACGGAGGCGTGAGTGGCCCTGGACCGCGGTCCTGGGCCCTGGAGTCCAGGGCCGCACCCTGTGCAGGAGTCCCGCACCCGTGGCCAGTTGTTGGACCCCTGGACGCCGTTTCCTCCCCACCCGCGGGGTCCTGTGTGTGCCCCGCTTGCCGGGGCAGCTGCCCCTCCGCCTCTGGAGCCCTCCCCTGGGACAAAGGGCAGACGGTCAGGACGTTGGGGCAGCTCCTGCTCTGCCCCCGGGACTCCGCTCGGGGTGGGAGCCTTTTGCGCCTGCCCACCCCCCACCGGGCTGGTGCCTGGGCGGTGGTGGCCTGACCGGGGCTCACGCTCCGCCTTCCCTGGTCAGTGGCTCTCCAAAGATGCTTCTGTACGCACGTCAGCTCGCTGCCCGTGGCGAAGAGGACCACAGCCTGACCTTCAGGCGCTGCGGGCTCGGTTCCAGGCCACCGCAGTAGGGCGAGTGCTGCAACCACGTGGGTCCTGTGCCTTTCTGGTTTCCCGGTGCATGTACGTGATGTTTACACCATCCCTGAGTCCACTGAGTGCGCAAGGACGTCTGAAAAGCGACCTGCACACTGTAATTAAAAATACGTTATCGCTAAAAATGCTCACCCCCCCGCCAGGCCTTCAGCGAGTTGTTCTCTCCTGACCGGCAAGGGGTTTCGCCTCGATGTTGGTAAGACGCAGCATCCTTACATTTGAAGGGAAGCAGAGTAATACCCGGCTTTACGCACTCGCTGAGTAATGGGAAGATGGGAATTACCATTATACCCCGTCGCTGGGCGCCGGCTGGGCGCACACCCCGCCGCCCTTACCCTGCAGACGGGGGCTCCCTTCTTCCTTGCGAAAAGGCCCTCCTGCCTGCCCAGCTTGGCCGCAACCCTCTGGTCCCGGTCACCCGGGTCCCAGCCTGGACGCCTCTCGGTGCCGATGCCCCCTTCCGCCGCTGCCCCAGCCCCATGACCCCTGGCCGGACCCGGGAGGAAGGCGGCAGCGGGTGCCACGTTGAAGAGTTTAAAATTCCTCCGTTGCTTTCCCCCCTCCTTCCCCGGGGTTCCAAATCCGACTCCAGCTCCTGGCCCACGGGTAAAATTAAGGGATTAGGAGCTACGCGGATCTTATCCTGATGTGAAAAGGTTTCAGGCAGAGGCTCACAGTCCAGCGTCCAAGGCCGGGAACGTAGTTCCCTCTGCTTTGGAGGCGCTGTTGGGAAAGGCTCTCGGGCCTCTCTGGGCTCTGGGCTGAGCTCTCCCCTCGTGCGCATCTCTAACACTGCGCCCCGAATCCCCAGCGCCCGAGAAGCCGAGAGCGGGGTGGGCGGTCTGGCGAGGGCCCTCGAATCCAGCCCCTAAGGGTGCAGCGGGGGTCCCCCCGAACGTCGACACTGGGGACCTCACCCCAGACACTTTCTGGTGGGCCCGGGACATAGGCACGCAGGTGCCACGCTCCCCACTGAGGCACCCGAGGGCGCTGCGCGGCGGAGCGGGTGGGCCACTCAGAAAGTCCCTCTGGGGGAGGAGGAGGACTTCGTAGGGGAAGGCAGGAGGGGTCTGTAGCGGATGACAGCACGCGTGTGCACAAGCCTGTGTGTGCCCGGGCGCTCTCCGAGGCAGCGTCTGCAGGGCGGGCCGGGCAGGGTGGGGCTGACCCCCCCAAGGCTGCCTGCGGAGCGCCCTCCTTCGGCCCCGCCCCATCACAGGCCACGGCGGGGGCTCTCTGCTCTCAGGCCCCTGCGCCCCTGCGCCCCTGGGCCCCGCGGTGCCCTGAGACAGAGCGGTGCGTTTTAACGCCCTGTTTCCCGGGCACCTGGAGTGAAAACTGTAACGGCTTGACGCTGCGCGCGGAAGGCGCCTCTGCTGCAGGTTCTCAGAAGGGAATTCCGGCTAAATTGCACAAATAAATATGCATCTTCCTCGTTTTTGACGAGCAATGACCGCGCGGAGCCCGGCGCTTCGGTGGCTGTGTTTCCCTCGCTCGGTCGCCCCGCCAGCCTGAGGGGCCGGGCTCCGGGGCCTCTCAGCTTCACATTCCCAGTTCGCGGCCAAAGCGCTGGGGGCCCGCCCGAGGCTGACCTCCTGCGCCGAGCCAGGGAACAGCCCAGGAACGGGAAGGGGAAGAGAATTGTGGGAAGGAAAAAGACGCACGGACGCCCGGTAGAAAAATCGGGTTGACGGCGGGCATCGCGACAGGGAACCGGTTCACAGGGCCCACGCTGACCCGCGAGCTCGGGCACGTCCCCTTGGAGGACAAGGGCGGAGCTGGTTCCTGCCACCAAGGCCTCGGGGGCGCCCTGTCCCCCTGCCCCGCTCTGCTCACCGCCGGCACCCCGGTTCCCCTGAGGTCAGTGCCCAGAAGGCCCCGGCCCCGCTCTGCCCCCAGGGCGGGGCAGGCCCAGGACCGCCTGTGACGTTCATCTCCCTGTCCCCGCGTGCCCGTGTCCCCGGGCCTCGGGCGGGGCTGGCTGCGGCTTCTCAGCCCCCGCGGAGACACTCCGAGGGCGGCGTTGTGTTTAATGAACAGAAACGTTCTCTCACCAACAGAAAGAAAAAAAGCCCACACAAGCCCCCAAACCTGTTAGTTGGAAAATATTCCAAGATCAACACATTTTAATTCACTAATTAATACAGCTAAAAGGCATTTTTCATATTAGACTTATTAAAATCACTTGTATTTAAGTGTTTTTGAACTCATATTTTCCGATGCTGTGCGTTTTTGTAAAGTGTTCTAGTCATGTTATGCAAATGCCTATTTAAATTACCAGGGGTATTTGTTCTCTATTTCTACTCTGTAAAACATAATTTTAATACAAGTTATTTGTGAAATGCACATTGGAAAAAAGAAAATAAGATTTGAGATGGCATTTCTATGATAATTTTATTGCAAATGTTGACCATGTTTTTGTATTTGTCTGCAAAAGGTAATGCAAAGTATACATAAGACATATTCTGGGATTTATGGTCGCATGCGACTAAATTAGTAAAGGGAAATTTGCTTCATTTTTTGCACCCAAGGCAGGGCAGTCCATCACCCCGGGGAACACATTTCCGAGGGGACAGCCGTGGCCAGGCAGTGGGCCGGGGTCTGGCCACCAAAGAGAGAACGCATGCTCTTGCTCTGCACTTGGGCAAGACTTCCTGACCCCCGAGTGCCGCCGGACAGGACATTCGGGGCGGAAACACAGGCGTTGGCCGCGGAGAGGGAGGCTCCGCTTGGAGCCGCACAGCAACGGTGAGTGCAGGGCGTGGCCAGGGCTCTGTGGAGTGACGTGGGGGCAAATGTGGGCGGCCCAGCTCCAGGCCCTGCTTTACAGATTTACCTACAATATGTAGTTTTATTACTGCCAACACCTTTTCAATACCCGTGTGCAGGCACCAAAATAGTAAGGGGGCCAGAGGCGAAAGCTGGAATTGAAAGAGAGAACCCTGGATTGAGGATTAAATATTAATGGTGTTTTGGAGCTTCCTGGCAGCCAAGGCAAAAAGGGAAACATAACAACATCGATGCTTTTTGTTGTCCAGTCAAAAAATACCAACCTCTTGGGAGAAGAGAAGGTTCCCTGATCTTCCAGTCCTCGTGAAATCCACAGGAACATGCCAAGCCCTGTCCCCAGCGATGAGTCTGTAGACGCTGCAGACACGCCTTTAAGGGTGATTGGATTCAAGCAAGCGGTATGGTGCTGAGTCACAGGCGTGTAGATGTCTGCGGCTGGTGTGGGGGCACGCGTGACGGAACAAGTCCCCGTCTCCGGCGCCCCACCCCAGGCCCCCAGGGCAGTCATTGCTCACGGTGAGTGTCAGTGTTGGCCGGGCTGCCGCTGGGCTTCCACGCAGCTCCCCGAGCGCTGGCCTGGCGGGGGGTGGGGGCCGGGGGTGCCGAGGGCACATGCGCGGGCAGGGCCTGCGTTCTCATCAGCGCTTGTCTCTTCGGGGTCAGGGGTCTCCAGCAGGGTGTGGAAGCAAAAGCCCTCGTGGGTGACAGCACGCCTGCCACCTGGGCCCCTCCCTTGGCACCTGGGAGAGGGACCCAGTTTGCCCGGGGACGGGGCCTCGCGGCGTCTCCTGAATGTGCACCGTAGTTCTCCCGTGGACCCTGGGTTTCTGGACAGGAGGTGGCGGGGGCGGCTGCCAGGGCCAGAGGAGGGGGCAGCAGGCGTGGGGGCCGCTGCTGGCGGCGGAGCCAGGGGGAGTTTCTGGCGCAGCTGGCCTGTGGGGAGTGGGGGAGAGGCTGGTCGTGAGGGGGACAGGAGAGGGGGCGGTGGAGGCAGGAGGACGGCGGCCAGGGAGGCCGCCTGCCTGGCGCAGAGTTCAGGGAAGAACAGCCTGCGGGGCGGGGGGCGCGCAGACGAGGCGCCCAGGCTATTCTGCGGGAGCAGGCGGCCCGAAGCCTGGTGTCCGTCAGAGGGACAGGGAGGCTGGGAGTCCAGGCGAGGCCGGCCGCTCCCAGGACGCCTTGCTCTGGACACAGTGCTGGGCGGCCGCTGTGTGGGCGGCGGATTCTGGGGTAGAGAGACACCTTGAAGCCGTCTGCCTCCCCCTTGTTGGGGCCTGGGGGTCCCCACGGGGCCTTCTCTCCCAGTGTCTGCCCGTCGATCGATGAGCTGCAGGCAGCTTGGCCTTCAGGCCGTTCTGCAAACTCGCTCTCGCCCCAGGGCCGGGTGCCTGCTGTTCCCTCTGCCAGGGCGCACCCCCCCACCCCCGCCCCCGCCACCCTGCACGCGCCTGTCCCAGGCCTCTGCTGGGGCAGCCCCTCGGCCGGGCCCGGACCGCCGCTCCCGGCCCTCCCCCATCCGTCCCTCGCCCTGGGCTCGCGCTGAGACGGCCTCGCTTTCTCAGTTGTTTGCTCTTCGCCCCCACCCCCACCCCGACCGGAGGAAGCCTGGGGACCCAGAGGCCTGGCCCACCTGGGTCGCTGCTGTCGCCAGAGCTAGAACACCGCCCGGCTCGCTGTGAGCACCCTGCCGCCTTCGCGGACTGAGCCAGTGTTCCCGGGGCACCCCTGCACAGCTGGGGGCAGGCCAAGCCCCTCTCCTCACCTGGAGGCCGGGCAGGCCCGGGGAACCCCAGGAACCCCGGCCCCTGCTGCCCTTTGTTCTCCCTCGGGGTCCCAGCAGCAGGAAGGCAGGGGTGTTCTGGGTCTGGTTTTTGTAATTGGTTTGATATGATCATGAAAAGTATCTAAAAATTGGACAGCTGGAAATGTTTTTCCTCCCATTTATTACTTAAAACAGCCGTAGCATTTGGGATTGCTTTAAAAATCAGATTCTCCTCACCGAAGAGAAAAAAAAAGTTATTTTAAATGCCGCGAGCCCCTCTCGCCTGGTTTGGAAGAGACCCCGCAAGGTCAGGCTGAGGCCTCCGCTTGCAGGGGCGGGGGTGGCGCCGCGCTCCGGGCCGGGGCGGGGGAGCCCGGAGCGGCCCGGCCGCCGCACCGTCGAAGCGCCAGGAGGAGAAGATGAATTAAGACGAGTGCACCGCGCAGCCGGGCATTAACCGCGACAGTGAAGAAGTGCCATGGATGTTAAAATGGCCCCGGCTAAAATATACGGAGGTTAAAACACAGGGTAACTTTACAAATCACTAATAATTTCTTCGGCTTTCACTGCAATAACATTGATTTAATTCATTAGATTCCTTTCTAAATCTATATTTCAGTTTTAGAGTTGTCAGTTTCTGTTAATGACAATTTTGCCCCATCTGTTCCAACATGAAAATGAGGCTCCTTGCAGCCGACAAGATAGATCTCGAAGAGTTTAGGAAGGGGAAGTCTTAAAGGTATTTCACTCGGAGGGGGCCCGTTGTGGGGACTCGCGCCTCGAACGCAGCTGCCCGCAGACAACGTGGTGTTGGCGCCCGAGGAGGGACCAGCCTCCCCGAGCGCCCGCCCCGCGCCACCCGCCCGCGGCCCCCTCCAATCAGAGGGGCCCGCTGCGTTCTCTTCGGATCACGTTTGGGGCGAATTTTCCAAACATCTCCGCTCATTCTTTTTCTTTAACGACAGAGCAATAACTCAGGGTGTCAGCTATCCGAATTCCAGCGGCTGTGATTAGAATGAAAACGAGTTGCTACAATTTGGCCCGGAAATAGTCCTGTTACAGCCAGTCACCACCGCGCGCGCGGGGAGCCCCTGTCTGCCGAGGGGACGGCCTCTGGGCTCCGGGCTCTGGAAGGGACGCCCCTGGTGTGTCCCTACCGCCCTCACACCTGCCCGGCGTCCGCAGGAGCTGGCTCTGGAGAGCAGGCGGGGTGCGGGCCTCGCGGGGGGCGCCCCGCGGGGGAGGCCCCCGGCGGGGGAGGCGGGCCGTGCTCCGGGGGCACGTCCTCCGCCACTGCCCATCCTGGAAAACGGGCCCGCCCCTTCGAGACACACGTGCGGTACGTGACCCGAGGAACGAGGGAGTTTTAGAATTCGAAAACCTTCTAGAAAAATATGGAGGCATTAAAACATATATGGAATCAGGCCGGATCCTCAGTGTTAACATTCACCATATGTATTTACATTCAGCGCGACTCCAACAAATGAGCGGCTGCCTCGGAGCAGGAGAGCGGAGGTTGCTTCTCACACAGGCCGACATTAAGTTGAGTTACTGTTTCGCTGCGGACTTCTCCGCAAAGTCTGCAGGCGGTTGTGGAAACCAGACTGGAGACCCTGTGTGTGGGTCTGCCTCCTAATTTTACATAAAAACTAGTGAAACCTCCCCCATTTCAGGTGTCACACCGTGAGCAAATTAAAAACCAACAAACACACTAAGGTTCTGTGCTACCTGCTCAAGTGCACAGAATGTATAAAAACTTTCATCAAACACCCGGGTTTGCTCAGTTTTAAATTGTGTTAGTTTAATAGTTTCTTTTCTGCTGTTTATATTAACGGCGCGTTCCCATCTGAATATACCGCCGCGCTGCGAAGCCATCACAACATTTCCAAGGTTGAATGAATGCAGCCCTAGTCATGGCTTTTTATTAAAAAGATCTCTTTGTATTAAGTCCTCCCTTTTCTCCTCTTCTCCGAGGGTCCGGGCGGCCTGTGGCGGGTGCAGGGTCCCAGGGAGCGATGTAAATTCACGCCGGCGCCGCCCCACTCGGTGAGCCAATCAAGGGCGCTCCCAGCCGCGGAGAGCCGAGGGGCCGCCCGGCCTGGGGCTGCACGGAGGGCTCGCTGGTGACACAGGCAGGGTCGCCTGAGCGTCTCCTGCCGGTCTTGTCACTTGGGGGAATGTCTTCTTTGCCCCACTCGGCAGGTGCTCCGGCCTCGCCCCGTCGCCGTTGGGGAAGGCGGGGCCGGGAGGCCCTGTGCGCCCCGGGCTCTGCGCCTCCCAGGCGTGGGGTTCAGACCCCTGGCTGCCTGGATCAGGGAAGACGCCTGCGGCGGCTCCCGCGCGCACCTGGCTCACCTGCCCGGGATGATGCCTCTCCGCTCTGGGGCTGTCCCTGCGCCCAGGGATGAGTCAGCGTTTGGCAAAACTGAAGTTAAACTTTCCAGGTCTGTAACGCCGGTCGATGGTCAGGGCCCAGAACAGCACAGGGCGGGAGTCACACGCCATCCTGAGGGGGTGGGGGGACCGGGGGAAAAGCCCCCAGAGCCAGCAGGCTTGGAGCTCGACGGCTCTGGGCTTGGGGCGGAGGCCGCTTGCTGCCTGGCTGGGCGCCTCCTCGGTGACGGGCGTGCCCGCGATGGGCCCGGGCTCCAACAGGGTCCCTCATGGACAATACCAGGCCTGTTCCTGCAAAGCCCGGCGCGCCCAGAGCTGTAAATGCAGGTGCCTGTGCCATCGCCCCTCCCCTACAGGGACCACGTGGCGGGAGGCCTGAGCAAGGCCTGGTCAAAATGGAGCAAAATGGAGACGTCCCTGTTCCCCTTCCCGTCGAAGCTGCTTCTAACTCTGTGGGCTCTTACACGGAATCTTTCAACCACACACACAAGCGACTAGTGTCACAAACACGTGTGTGCATGGCACCCAGGCATCTCCAGCCTCGGCCTGACGTCCCGCCTGCTCCGAGGTTGTTCAAGGAGCCGAGATGTGGCCGCTGTCCCCGAGCCGGGGCTCCCTCCGTCCAGGGACAGGGTCCCCCGGCGGGCGGCACCCTTGGCAGCCGGGCAGGGCTCGGGGTCAGGGAGCCCCCCGAGGGCAGGGAAGGTGCCCGCTCTGCCGGCCCTGCAGGAACTGCGCTTTGCAAAGCGCATCATGTTCTGCCAGCAGAAAGGGGGCGACCAAGGGTGCGTCCGGACAACCCTGTCCCTGGAAACGCGCCTTCTGAGGTGACGGGGACACGGGACGCAGGACCGGGGTGCATGATGCGCGTGTCTGTCAAGTAGGAGACACCCCCTCCGCCCTTCCCAGATGGTCGAGGAGTACCTCATTTCCCCCATGGGATCAGCGTTAGCAACAATCGTTTCTGACCTCGCAGGAGAGCGTCTCCTAAGCCCGCTGGGTGAGGCCGGGGCCCCCGCGAGCCGACTCGAAATGCGCCTGGATAAGGAGTCTTTACCTGTTTAAGGAAATTACAGCAGGTATTTCGAGCCAGCAAATTCCATGTGGACCAGTTACAGTGCATAATCAGCTACGTTATGCAAATAGTTATCTTGGTGGTTGGAATCAATAACTTATTTTCTTCTGTAATAAAGAAAAAAGGGGGAATCCATTATTATGGATTGCGTACAAAGCGAAACATTTCTTGTGAGGTTGGTCGCATTTCGACACGGAGCTTCCCTCCCGCCCGGTTCTGGTTCCGGACACCGAGGAGCGGCCTGCGGGATGCGCCGAAGGCCCCCCTCCCCGCACTGTGGCCGGGAAGGTCACTTGTGGAGCCGAGGCCGGGCCTGCCTGCCTGCCTGTCTGGGGGAGTCCCCGGCTGCTGCCGCGTGTCGGGTGGTCCTGCCGGCGGAGCAGCCGGTTCGGGCGCCCCGTGTTCCCAAAGCCGCTGCCGGTAGCTCTGGATGACGTGAGTGACACCTCCGATTAGATTACGATTACGCTGCAGCCCCAGTCTGCGCCGAGGGTGTGGCTTCTGTGCCGCAGGGCAGCGTTTACGAGCTACCTCTGGCCTTGCGGTCGCGGCCGGCCCGCAGGAAAACCACTCTCCACGCTCCGTGCTGCTCTGAAGGGGGGTCGCTGCGGCCCCCGGGGGGCCACCCACGGGGCGGCTGTGCGGCGCCTCAATCCCCAGGACGCTGCACTGCACCTTCAGCGTGGACATTACCGCCCTAATTTCCTCCCCGTGGGGTGCTGTGGGGGTGCCGCGGGGTGCCCCCAATGCCGCGCTGGGCCTGCCTGGGTGGCCAGGCAGGGCTCCCAGGCTGGTTGGGTCCCTACTGATTTTGATGGAATCTTTTCTGGGGGGGGCGTGTCATCCTGGGGTCCGCTCTCCTCCAAACCCGGGGGCGCGGTTTCAGCCTGGAGTGCAGCCTCAATGATTTGAATGTGGGAACTGTCAGCCTCCGGTGAGGCTGCGGCCGGTTATTTTTGGCTCCCTGCCTTTCCGCGTTTGAGGCCCTTGCCTTGGACACACGGATCTCATTTACGCACAGATATCAGGCCCCTTCCTGCCGGATTATCCCACCCGGCGCCCTGCCCCGACCTCGGTCCCATGCCTGTTTCTCGGGCGCAGGGGCCGCTGACTTCCCAGTGCCTACAAGGGGGCACCGCCAACACAGCCGGTCCTGCTCTGCTCCCGGGCCGAGCGGCTCTGAGGCTGGGGTCCCCGCCAGTCTCTATCCGCACAATGTGGGAGCCCAGCGGGAAGTGCACACCCGAGGGCTTTGAGGGGCTGCTCGGGCCTTCGGGGGCCCCAGGGCCCGACCTGCCCTTGGCAGGTGGCCAAGGGGCCCATCTGGAGGATGGCCGGGGTGGGCGTGGCCCCAGGGAACACTGAACACGGGGATCATTTTCCCTGGTGCCCCCCCGCCCCCGCCCCCCCCCCCCGCTCCTGCCTCACCTGTAGTCCTTCTGGGAAGCCCGCGCGGCCTCCGGTCGCCCCCACGCACATGCGGGAGGGCGGGTGGGTGCCTCGGTAACCCCCCTCCTCCACCTGGGCCTGTGATGGATGCTCTGACTACGTCCGCCAGGCGGCTTGGACAAGGGTGGACAGCTGGGCTGCTTGGTGTCTTACGGGGAGTGGCAGCCTCCCAAGGCCGTAACGGTGAGAGCCCACGGGCACCGCAGGACGCACCGCCCCTGCTTCGCCCTCCCGTGGGGTGCCCCCCCCCAGGGGTACCCTGCCCCACTGGGCCCCGCCGGCTGCCCTGCCGTGGGAGCGAGGGCGGGCGTGAGCAGAGCAGGCCCAGCTGAGCCCCCAGCCCGCCGGACGGATGCCTCCACAGTAATGGCACCTGCTGGGGACGCACCTCCCTGCTGTTCACAGTAACAGTCTCCATGAGAGACGCTGTCCTGTGGCCAATGGAGGAGGAATGGGAGGAGCTATTTCCAAGTGTCTTCCATACCTGGCGGAGCTGGGAGACAGGTGGTGGCCGGCCGTCTCAGGACCCCATGTCGGGAGAGGGTGGCGGACCCCACAGCGGTGGGGCTGCTCTATGGCAACTCCCGTCCTGCGTGGCCTGGGGGCGCTGCTGATGGGCTGAGGTCCTGGTGGGGAGTGTCCTGCAGGGACCCCTTTGGGTTTACACCTCAGCCTGTTAAGCACCGACTGCGCCGGTCCCGTGCCTCAGTTTCCTGACCTGAAGAGCAAGTGATAACACGCTTTCTGACGTGTGGTTGTGAGGACTGAATGAGGCTCTGTGTGTTCACCGCGTAGGCCAGGACGCAGCAGGTGCCCAGCAACGGCCGGGCCCGGCGGCCCTTCTCTAGCCCCTGGGACCGGGTGTGCGCCGGTGCCCGCCCCCTGGACAGTCCCGAGCCCTCCGTCCCGCGGCTCTGACCAGCCTCCGCCACTGCCCTGACAGCCACCCCACTCGGCTCTGAGACAGGAGGGCTCCCCTTCACTCTTCAGTCCCGGGCCACCCTTAGCTGGACCAGTGCGGTGGCCCTCCAAACCCCGTGGGGGGCGGGCAGAGCCCCGGGAGCACGGCAGTGGGCGCCATCGGCGCATGGCTTCACGGCCGGGCCGAGCAGTCACCTAGGGCCCTGGTCAGAGGGTCCCCGCCTCCGGGTCGTGCTCTGCTCTGTGTCCTTGAGGTTCTTCGCAGTCCCTTCATTGGGAACTGAAGGCCGGGGGATCGGCAGGAGGCACCCGAGCTTGGAGCCCAGCCCACGCCCGGGGCCAGTCTTCTCCGCCTTCCTGTCACGTGATGGGGCTCGGGGGCCAGGGCTCGGGAGGGCACCCAAGGGCGTGGTGCGGCAGGGTCTCGGACCCTGAGACTCCCACACTCCCGCCCCTTGCCCCAAGCCCTCACAGCCTCCTGCAGGTGCAGACGGCGTCTTCTTTCTGAAAAGGCCTCTTGTCATTGGTCCCCATGATCTCCAGCTGTCACATTAATAACCCAGTGAGCGACTTTGCTCCACATTCCTTTTTGAGTGATGACTCGGGACCTCAAAATAGCTGTGCCCGCCCCCTCGCTGGTGCCTTCCTGTGTGCACGAGGCCGCCGCACACGCACGGAGGCCACCGTGCACGCACAAGGTCTCCGGCACGGGGGGGACGCGTGCACGTGAGGGCACCGGCCCTCACCGCTCGGACACACGGACCGGCACAGGCGGAAGCACACACGCACAGCTGCGTGCAGGCCGGTGGTCACCGGCACTCCCGGGCGTGCACAGAGGGCGCCCGACCCACACAGCTGCACACGCACCTACATGCCCATGGCGCAGGCAGGCGGACACGCCCACGGAACAGAAGCGAGGCCACCCCCACCCGGCCAGAGACCCAGTCGCCCACCGACACGGACCCCAGCCACGGGCACTGGTGCCGCCACACTCTGGGGTGAAGCCCGCGGGGCTGAGGGAGCCTCCCCGCAAGGTGTCGGCGCCTTGAAAGGTGCCCTCGCAGGATGCCCGCGCCGGAAGGAGTTCGGGTGGGAGCCAGGGGAACGCGGCAGAACGTAACCTCGGGTCACGCTGAACCCCACATCAGGGCGGCCTACTTGAGGGCCCATGTTTGTCTGCTGCCGAAAGCTATCGTGTGCATGACCCCCGCATCGGCAGGGGCCGCCAGCACCAGGGAAACGGGATGCCGCTGCAGAGTGGCCGCGGCCACGGGGCCTGGGGCAGTCCAGGAGGGCTTCCTGGAGGGGGTGGCCTTGGCCAGCGCAGGAGGGGCTCTCCAGGGCCAGCCCTGCCCCTCCGCTCCTCTTTCCCCTTCACGTGGCCAGCCCGGTGGGAGCTGAACTCACTGAGACAGACTCTGGGTGGAGGGACCCGCCCTCTGCCTGCTCTGAGGGGGTTCCATGCTCGCCCCTTTCTAGGCGGAGAAGCAGAGGCGCACGGAAGTCTTTGGCACGGAGGCTGCCGGGCGGGACTGCCAGTGGCTGGATCCCAAGCCAGGGCTGCGTGGCTCCCGCCCCCGCGCCCCCCGCAGGTCCCCCTCGCTCCCCTGTGATGTTGGAGCCCCGTGGTGTGGGGCCCCCGCTTGGAGAAACGGCGCGGGGCTGGCTCCGCGGGGGAGAGGGGCGCGTGGCCCTGGCTATGGGCCCTGCGGGTAGGCCCCGAGCCTGGGTCCTGGAGCCTGTGTCTGTGGGCGGCGTGATGAAATCGGGCGGGGCAAGTGCTCTGCGCACAGACCGGCCGTGGTGCGTGTCCCGCACGCGTTAGGACCGCCGTTACTGCTGTCCTTACAAGTCGCTGCCGGCAAAGCCACGGTGACGGCAGCGTCGTCGGAAAATGAGAGTCACGGGGAGGGGCCCGCAGGGGGCCGGAGGTACCAGGATCCAGGCACCGCGTTTGTCCCACGTGGAGTGAGAATAACAACGTCGACCTCTATGTGGGGCTTGGCGTTCCCAGGAAAGGAGAAGCG
>NW_026555086.1:837500-860000 GCF_021234165.1 Pteronotus mesoamericanus | reverse complement strand
ACAGTATAAAGCGTCATACTCCTCTAGACTGAGGATCATTAGCAAGTTCATTGTATGAACTGTTTAAATTAGTCACTTTTGTAACAAAATCCTTTTTTGTAAAATATCTATTTTGGGTAATTTTTAGTATCATGAATAACAGAACAAAAACCCCACTTTCTAAAATGTCTCCTATTATTTTTATCCCTTTATTAAAAACAATGAAAAACAATTATGATAAAAGACGGTATCAACACGTAGAGCAATTATGTCATAAACCCAACTGTGGCTCAGAAACTTAGCAGGAAGTTCATTCAATAAAAGTACCTTAACTTGCCATCTCTCAAAGATAAAATCTCCACTCTCAGAAGGAGGGATCTGGCCGGTCAGGACACCCCAGCCAACGCCAGGTCCCAGGGGCAGGCCTCCCAGCACCTCGGGCCTCCCGGGGACCCCCTATGGCCCGTCCTGCCAGCCCGGAGCCAGGGCGACAGGCACCTCGGCTCCTCAGTGCTCGCGTGGCCTGGCCCCGGGACGCGCCGAGTCGCCTTTTCCGGCAGCAGAGCTCGGCACAGAAGCGTGCACCCAGACCGTCCTGCTGAAACTCGCGTCGTGCACCCCTGAGGGACAAGAACAAGGAGGCGGAGGAGCTCCGGGACAGCCTGGATCTCCGCCCAGACTACCCGGCTGCCCGCAGGCCGAGGGAGGCTACAACACGAAGGATCTCGCCCAGGAACACGGAAAATTGTTTTTATTCCCTAAGAATTTTGCACATAAATCTTGTTTCCAATAAACTTTTTAGAGATTTCAGAAGGAATTTAAAATACACATAAACAAAGGCGAAAATCACTCCGTGACACACAATCAAGCTGACTGAGCAGGGGGGCTGCGAAGCCCAGCAGCAACGCCCAGGCGACGTGCCACCGCCTCTTTACCTGAGCCATCACCTGGGCCGAGAAGGCCGCCTCCGTAGGAGCCCGCGTCCCCCGCGGCCAAGGCAGCCGCAGGAAGGGCCCCTTGGCCCCCACACACCCCCAGGCAGAGGAAGGGACTCTGCGCAGAGGGCTTGGAAGCGGGGGTGCCCTGTGATGACAACGAGGCACGTTTCCGTGCCCCCGAAATGGCCGTGAGGGAAGCGGAGTCGGTGAGGAGGCAGAGGAGGGGTGCAGGTGTGGGCTCTCGCAGGGCGGCCCCTGACACAGTGGCAACCGGCCCTTCCATTGATAATTCTTCCAAAATAAACGACTGATAAAAGGGATAGTTTCTTACCAAACAATTGTGATCACGGCTCGGAAACCAGAGCTTAGAGCCAGACGGGATCGGCAAGGCCACAGCCCGGAACGTTTCTCGTGGAAGATCTGATCCACACGGAGTTCGTTGGATGGACACGTACAGCAACAAACAAATGCCCACGGGTGGGACCAGCCCGCGAGCCACAACACAGCCACCGTTCCTCCCCTCAGGCAGGTCCCCTGGACACAGAGGCAGGGACCCCGACAGCCCCAGGGAGTGTCCACTTCTGAGCCTGTGTGGCGCGCCTGGACGTGCTTTCTCGCCCCGACTGGGTCTCTGACAGCCACCGCTGGGGCAAGTGTCCTGAGCCCCCTTCCGTTCAGCTGCTCTGCAAGGTCCCCTCGTGTGCACACTCTTTACCTTAAAAGAAATAAGATGGGCCAGGCCAAAAAATGCTTCCGAATGCTGGTGGCTGGTGCACCAGGCCCGCTCTGCGCTCCGGGTCCCCCGCCGAGGACCAGTCTGCAGCTGTCCTCGTGTCGGGACCACCGAGTCTGTGCCTGCGCTTCCAGGGAGGGCGCCCTGCTCGGGACAACGAGTGACTGGCCGCGCCCTGACCTCGGCCTTCGCAGGCCCCTGCGATGGAGACGTGAGCAGGCGTGTCCGGGAGACAGTGCTCCGGCCGCACAGCTGCGGGGAGGTGGGCCCGAGGCCGATGCCGCCCCGGCGCCTGGCGCCCGGGTCCAGGCAGGAGCGCGTTTGGTGGAAGACCTGGGTGTTCGCGGGGCTCTGGGGGCACGTTTGTCTCTGGTTGCAGGATGTAGCTGGGTCCCGAGTGGTGCTGAACTCGGCTGCGGGAAGGGGAGGCAGGCTCGCTTCCCCAAGGGCTGTGCTGAGATGGTCGGTGGGTGTTAAGACCGGCCGTCCGACCAGGCCGCCTCATGCTACACCCTCCAAGGGGTGAGCGTCCCCCTCGAGACCTCAAAACCGTCGCCTAGTACCAGTCGCTGCATCGTCTTACACTCTTCAATCCACGCCGAGAGGAACGTGGAGTTGGTGTTGAGGGATGACAGCAAAAGCGTGCGAGCAAAGCACGGCACTTCTTCGCCTTCTCCTATCGCCGCCCGCCCCGCCCCTCGGGTCTGAGGTGCCCTCCGACCCTGTTCATCAAGGCAACACAGAGACGGGCAGGGCCGGACGCGCTCACGGGCTCCGCGGCCTAGCTCTGCCGCGCCCCTCACGGCCGCCCTCGGGTGCGCCCGGCTGGACCCCCGAACGGCTCACCACTGAAACACCCCAAAGACACCTACGTTTTTTATTTTTAACCAGCCCCCCTCGTGAGGGCACGCCTGGCGACCTGTGCGGTGTGACGTGCAGCCTCGGGCTCCGCGTGGAGCTGCAGGGGCACCCACACGTGCCAGGACGCCGCACGAAGTGGCTCCAGCCCCACGAAAGGCGGCCCCCGAGTCCGCCGGCGCCCAGTGTGAGCGCGCCCCCTCCCGCCGGCCCGCACACACAGCCGCCGGCCCTGAGAAGTGCTGCTGGCCTCTAGGGTGGGAGGGGGAGAGAGGAGGGCGGGGTGGAGAGGGAGGGAGAGTGGGCGCCAGCGGAAGCCAGGAAAAAAGAAGTGAGAAGCACTGAACTGCACCTGAGTGAAAGGATCCGACTATTTAGTGACCGTCTGCCGGGCCACAGGGGCCTCTGATGTAAGAGAGCATCAACCATCGACACCAGAGCAAGGGTTAGTGACCCTGTCTATCGCTGGAAATCTGCGAAATATAGAAAAGCACGAAGAAGAGGAGATAAAGAAGAAAGAGGACAAAGTTCCCTTGTCCTGCGACAAGACGCACGTGTGTGAGCCCAGGCCTGTGCTGTGTCTGGGGCCCGCTCTCCTCACGCAGCGCTGCACCGAGTGCCTCCCCCGTGGGAGCCGTTCACACACACCTGTGCTGCAGGTGCCAGACAGCCCAGCCCGCGGCTGCCCACCGTGCCAGGCGCCAGCCCCGGCGCCTGCCGCCTGCAGGGAGCGCGCTGCCGAGCGCAGCCCAGCGGTGCTCGGGGCCGCCCGCCACGGAACCCCATGGAGGAGAGCAGAGCCACGGGCCTCGTGGCTGGCGTTTGGCAATCTTTACTCTTCAACAATTGCACTGTTCTTCAAGTTAGAAAAAACTACTATGATTCAATGACGAGCTCCTGTAAATAAGTTTAATTATAAAAAATTGAATTTATTTCAGACATCAAGACACATGAGCTTGGCATTTACGTAAAAAGAGAAAGCATTATTCTGTCAATGCACAGTTTTCTTTTGCACACTTTCTCTCTGGTTTTCGTCCTGGTTTCTGTTTCCACACCCATGAAGGCTGAGCGTTGGAGAGCCCCACGAAGCGGGAGCATCAGACCCGTGTCTGGCCCCAGCAACGCTGCCTTGTGACTCTGGGCGACTGACGTTAGCAGACACACAGCGAGCCCTCAGAACGGCCCCTGTCGAGGCCACGGGAAGGGCCCGGCTTCTGCCCGTGACCCCGTGAGCCGGCGCCCACAGGCCCTGTCCAGGGAGGGGGGCTCCCTCCGGCCCCCGCCCTCACCGTCACGCACCCGGGAGCTGTTTCTCTAAACCGGGAGTGGGGCTCTGCCCCAACCGAACCGGCCCCATGCCCGCCCCCTCCACGAGCCCCCAGGGGCCGCAGAGTCTCCCGGGGGGGGCATCTCCGCCGGCTGCAGGAGTGGCCACCCTCCCCGAAGGGACCAGCGGGCCTGAGGACTAGAAGCCTCGAGGGTGCACTGCAGCAGGCGCAGGAGGAGAGCATCGCTGGCGCCACACGGAGGCGGGCGCCTGGCCCGCCTGGGGTCTGTGCCCGTGCCGCCCGCCCGGCGGCACACAGCTCCCAGGGTCCCGGCCGCGAGGAAGGCAGCCAGGGGCACGTTTAAAACATTGCTTTTCTTTTTCAATTTAGTAGGCCTGTGAGTCTTCCACAATTAGGAAGCAACTGTTTGAATTTTTACCATTTATGATTTGACTATTCAAAATGAAATCTCAAAGTAGCAAGATTTGGGACCAAAATTAACTCTTACTGTAGACTTATTTGCAGGCCCCCCCCACCCCCGCCACACACAACAGTGGTGCAAAAGACCAGGAAAACTAATGTAATTTATTTCAATGCCCTGGTTCTCTAATGCCAGCATGAAATCACGCGGCCGTGGTCAACACGCAGCTTCTGGGAGCGGAAGCCGCTCTGCTGCAGCGGGCGCCAGCCTGGGAAGCTCAGGGCTCCCCTGGCCCTCCACCGCCGCCCTGTGGGGACAGGGGCCTCCCCGAAACCTGCCCCGGCAGCGCTTCGCGCTGGCTTCCGCACACGGCCAGCCGCCCACCCCCAGCCCTGCTTCCACAGCCGGGCCCCCGGCTGCTGCGCCAGGGCGGCTGGCGCAATTGAGGCCACGTCCAGAGGGGGAAACACGTTAAAATGCCAGCGTCCCTGGGCACAGCGACTCCACGGAAGCACAATGACGCGTTTTTTTTTTTTTTTTTTCAGTTCTGTGATTGGGAAGAGAAGGAACCATTTTCATATGAGCATATTTTTCTCTGAGGAACAGTTAGAAAAGTGCTGATGTGGTGTCTCAATACATTTTACTAGAACGCCATCAATTACATAAAAACACAATTAAGTCACTGTTTCAAAATCCTTAAATATTATTCAGCCAAAACCCAAAAGGACATTTCCAGGGTTCTACAGTCATTATCCAAGGAGCTGTGCACCGTGCCGGCCACCTCTGCCCAAGCCGGAGGAGCTAAACATAGAGTGCCCGGCAGCACCTCCATGCCGGCCCCGGGTGCCATGCGCACCCCAGGCGCCGGGTCCCAGGCGCACGGCCGCAGGGGGCCGGGCCCTGCCAGCAAGCGACCGCGGAATGGGGGCTGCTCTGGTCCCAACTCCAGGCCTTGGCTCTCCTGTCCACCCACCTAACACGGCCATCCGTCCCACTGAATCTAGAGGTCTCTGTCCAAGGAACCTCACGCCTGTTCTGCCATCAGAGATTGAAAGAGAAAAGGCACACGGTCTGGGATGAGCACGAGGACTCTGACACGTCCACACGGCGTCCTGTCCGAGGCTCAGCAGGAGAGGCCGCCACCCATCACCGCTGCCTGCCTGCGGCCTAGGCCGCCACGGGGGTCCAGACCTTCCATCTCTCAGGGGAGGACCGGAATTTGTCATTTGTTAACAGGACGGACCCTCTCAGCGGACAGTTCCGCTTTGGGGACTGTCCCCACAAAGAGGCACGTGGACGGTATTACTACAGGGAGACCTGGGCCAAAGGATATGGCGCTGCTTAAAAAAATGTCCCTGGAAGGAACCCGCATGTCCATCCAGAGGGAAGGCTGCTCACCGCAGGAGCAGGCCACCCTTAGCACGAGGCCGCTGTGCACAGCAGGACACATGCGGCGTCCCAGAGCCTAAGTGACGCGACACGGCATGACGTACGCTGGTCACGGAGCTGCGCACCCTGCCACCGCTTCGTGACGAGACCACACCACACAGAGCGCAGTTTGAAGGACTTCGCTGTATCCCTCCCCGAGCCCCCCCTCACCGTGGTTTCCCCTCGCGCTGTCATGCGTGTGTCCATCCAGCCAGCCATGTAGCCCGATGCTGGGATGCGTGTCACAGTAAACTGGAGACACCTGAGATAAAGCTTCAACTGCAAACAGAAAAGCAGCGTGTGGGCGAGTATTTATGGCATTAAATGTGTGGAAGGGTGCACTGCAAAACGGTGACCCTGCTTGCCCCGGGGAGGGGGCGCGCTCTCCCCAGTTTGCCCTTTGATTCGCCCGGGTTTTGTATTATGTGCATTATTTTTTTAATTAAAAAAAAATTAAAGTGCATTTTGTTTCACCAGGGGAAGCCACTGTCAAACTCTTCAGGGCTCTGTATCTCTAGTTCCTGTCAAGAAGCCCAAGCCTGGCACACGCACACATGTGTGTGCCAGAGTGTGTGCGCCAGCGTGTGTGAGCGCGTGCACATATGCGTGTGTGCACAGGCCCACGTCTGGGTGCTGCGCCTTCGGTGAGGGCGGCTCTCACCTCTCATGATAAATCCCACGTCACGCTCTCAGGGGTGCGCGCTCCCAGGGCGTGGGCGAGTGTCTCAGGGAGATGCGTTATTTAATGTCCAAGGGAGCAGCTGCAGAAGGAAGACAGCGTGTCTGTCGCTGCTGGGGACAAGAAAGCACGTGGAACGCGCTGAGGACAGGCGGCCCTCTGCACGAGGCCAGCTGTGCGCTCCGAGTGCCTGTGCCTCAGTCTCCTTCCGTAAACATCTGTGCCACTGCAAACAAATGCCCCCCGCAACCTCACGCAGCCTCGCACTCTGACGGAAGCCCCATGCGATACGGGCCAGGGCGCATGCTCCCGGGAACCGTGCAGCCCCACCTCCGGCGCGTGGCTGGAGAAGGAGCCCTGGGCAGTGACCGTCCTGGAGGACGGACTGTCCTGGCGGGGACCGTCCCGGGCGGTGGCCATCCAGGGAGCCCACTACTCTCTCCTGACAGCACTCAGGCTGCTGAACGGCATAGGCGTTTTGTTTCTTAAGGAAACGGCAAATGAGTAAAAAACCGCCAGAAAACATCAATAGTTATCATGACCACGGTGAACAGTACTGAAGGCCAAACATTCAGAAAAAAAAATACAGTTCGTCCTGGAACATAGGGGTCTGGCCTGCGCGAGCCCACGCACGTGAGGGTGTTTATCAGGAAACACGGGCAGTGCTGTACACGTGTCCTCCTCGTGACTCCTTTGGTGACGCTTCCGTTCTCCAGCTGGCTCTACTGTAAGAACGTCGTGCGTGACGTGCGATGTACAAAGCCCATGTTCATCGACTGCGCGTGTTATCGTCAGGCTTCCAGCCGACATTAGCAGTTAAGTTCGGGGAAGCCGAATGCACACGACGCGCAGCCTCTCGACTGTGTGGGCATCCCCGCCCCGTGCACCGGCGCGGCCCCTTCTCTCCGAGGCCTGGACCCAGGGCAGGCAGCCACGGGTGCTTGCCTGCTGTCAGCAAGGGGCTCCGTTTCTATTTTACACCCTAGGAACCGTGCTCCGCATTTTAAAGACAGTGGAACAAAAAATTGAGATCATTGAAAATGTGATGAGTCACAGCTACACGTCCGGAGAGATACCTGAAGTCCTTCCCTTTCTGCACATGGAAAAGATCTGGTGCAAATGAGAGGGGAAAATGTGATTTGTTAGCTTTCTCCTTCTTCTGTTTGAAAACATTCATAAGTCTCGTTTTAAAAAATCCCTTTGATAAGAACAAGGCCGTGGAAATGTTGGCTCCAACCAGGTTGTACACATAGGCACTGCACTCGTACATATACATCCTAGGAGACACGTACACATATTCATGCACCTAAACACACATATCAACACACCTCATATATGTAATTGAGCCAGGCATTTTACTTAGAGACAGTAACATGCCAGCAATGGACATTGGACCACACAGCCAAAAAAATGTCCTGCCTGTTACCTAAACCGCCAAACTCTATACGCATATAAAACTAATCATTCTGGGGGGTGAGGTAAGAATATGAGCTACCATGTTCTCCTATTTGCTGACGCCCCTCCAGGTTTAGGGGATGGTGTCTGCAGCTCCACCTGAACCCAGCGCACCCGCTGCCAGGCCGCAAGGCACTGGCCAGATCACTGCAGAACCTTTGGTTCCCGAGATATCAATAATTAAACGCCTTCAGTTCACACTTTGTTCTTGTGGATACCGGCTATTTATCTCTGTTCTCTGAAGAAGCTAATGGTATAATGGGCAAAACCTCAAGAATAATTAAGAAAAACATCGCTATAAACTCTGTCAGAAGAAACAGAACTTTCACCCCGGACCCCAGGTAGAATTCATTTGTCCAGGACCCACCTGGTACCCACGCATCTTATGAAAAGCAAAGCGATAAAACTCAACAAGCAGGTCACGCATTCGGCCTACTCGGCCCAGAAAGACCCCCGGCGTCCTGGGCCGCCCCCCGAGACGGGCGGGGCCCACTGGCCACGCCAGCGCCTCAGCCGGCCAGGCCGGGGGCAAAGTGCAAGGGCCCACTGGACTCAGTCCACCCCAAACGGCAAGCGCCTGCCTCCCGGCTGCCCCGCGCCAGGCTGTGTGTGAGCAGGACCGAGACGGGAGGTCTGGGCACATCTTCCTCTAAAAGGCCAGTTGAACCACAAGTGCCAGTCCATTTTCCTTCAGCAGAAAATGGCTTCCTCCTTTTGAATTCGATCACAAGTAAAACGGGAGAGACGATTATCTTTTTGTCCTTTGAGTAAGGGCCAGGCCTGCGCGCTCTGCAGGCCTCCGAATGGGGGGTTATATTTTAAATCGGCAGCAATTACAACACCGTGCATGGATGGATGCAGGTCTCATCATTTAAGAACAAAGAACTATCTGGAACCACAGCCATGGGAGCCGGTTTTCAAGATGCAGCGCTGCCGACCAGCTCTGGCACAGACCTGCACGTCCTCGCGAAAGCTCTCATTTCAGGGTCCTCAACTCGGGAGCAGTTTGGAGTCACAGCTCACCAGCCTCGCCTGGGTGTGGCTTGCTGGTCAGGTCCCTTTGGGGGCCACATCAGCTCCCCTAGTGTCTGCCTGTGGATGTCAAAGAGCCACCGTTCCAGAAGTAAACGCTCTGGCCCAGCACCATTAAGGGCAAGCGCGAGGTGCTGACTGGCTCTCTGGAAAGAGTGGGCAGAGGTGCGCTGCTCCAGCTTCGGGGAGGGGGCGCCACAGGCGCCGCTCTGTCGACCCTGAGCATGCGATCGCTTCTTGGCTTGGTCACCTAAGCTCGGAGGCAGCGGTGATTTCTTCCTGCGGAAACGAAGGTGTGAAGCTGCCGGCGTGTCCCGTGTGTGCAGAGCCGGAGTTTCTGTTTATGTCCCGTTGCCGCCGTGACTGCCTTGGAGAGCGTGGCGAGGAGGCTGGGGCGCGGCCTTCGGCACGAAAGGCGCACTCGAGCCCACCCACCCACATGCCCCCGCCCCCCCCCCCCGCCGCCGGCCGCAGTGGAGGCGCAACTCCGCAGGCCCATCTCGGCCCTCATCGGGCACCAGCGGGACTGGGGAGCTGCTCTCCTCGGCACGGGTGCTAACGCAATAGAATGATCTTTAAAACCGGTGTGCGCGAAGGGGCTACAAGTCCTAAGTAGCCACTAGGTGGCTTTAGATTGCCACCTCTGGAGACCGGAGGGTGTGTGCTTCTGGTCTTTGGGTGGTCTGCTCACCTGGGTTAAAGGCACCTGTGGAGGCTGAGAGCCTAGGGGTGACCGTGAGGACACGCCAGGCGTGACCTGGGCCGGGAGGGCGGCAGGGCCCCAGGCCCCTTCTCCGGCTCCACAGCCCCCTCTGGGCAGAGGGAAGGGTGAGGCCAACACCCCAGCCCCGGGCCCACCAGCCTACGGCCGCTGAGAGCACAGCCCGTGCGCCAGACAAGGCGGCACTGCCTCCCCACGGACAGACTTCCCCGCGCTCTAACAGAGAACAGGGGGCAGAGACACAAGGCGGGAGAGGGAAAAATGAAATTCCATTATAACTGGCTTCCTCCAGCTCCAGCCTAGGATGTGAATAATCACAAAAACTGTAATATCAGCTTTTTTTGTTTTCCTTACACTGGGTTCCTCCTTTATTTCCTTTCAAAAAGGGTCGAGATTTTTCTTAATTCAGGAGAGCTGCTCTGTGACCACTGCGAGGCTGGCTCCTCTCTGTAACAGCACTGCCTTCCCTGCTAGTCTTAAATCTGGGGACAAAAAATAAAACTCACAGCAACCTCCCCGCAGCCGTTTTACGGGGACCTGAAACGCCCCGCCCGCCAGGCCCTGGGTCTCCCAGGCCATCTGCCGGAGGCGCGTGCAGGGGTCTCGGGCCACCGCAGCGGCCGGCCCCTGCCTCTCACAGGCCCCCCCCCGCCCCCGCCCAGGCAGCACCCACGCACCTTCTCCAGTTCTGCTTCTACCCCCCACCGCCTCCCACCCCCGGGACAGCGGGGGCGGGGAGGAAAACAAAGGTAGGAGCTGCCGCGTTGTGTGGTCCCAGTCCCTCTGAACCCAAAACATCGACAAGCTTTGTGACCAGCAGCCAAGTTCCATTTAAACTTAGAAAACAACTCCTACCAGCCCTGAAGCGGCCCAGGTGGGAGGGTGGCCAGGACACAGGCCGGGCACAAGCGCGTGTTTTCCGAGGGGCTCCCGTTGGCAGAAACCCAGCTCTGTCTGGAGAAGGCGGCCTGTGCCCCAGGGACCACCAGGCCACGCAGCCGCCCCCACAGCACGGGCGGCCGTCCCACGTGGGGTGAGGGCGGCGGGTGCAGGGGAGGGCAGCCGGCTCCGCGGAGCGGGCCTCCTGAGGCCACCCGGTGCCCTGGAGCTGCCCCGCCCAAGAGCGGAGTCCGGAGCCTCCAAAGAGCCCCCTCCTCGGTCTGAGGACTCTGGGACAGAAACCTGGGTGTGTCCCCACCTGCCCTAAAGACTCTCCTGCTGCACAAAAGCGTGGGACACAGGAAATTCAGTCGCGCTCTGGCCAGCGGCCTGGCCTGGAACCCCAGGAAGCGCGCCCGTGCAGGAGTCCGCAGCGAGCGATCTGTTATCTATCTTGGTGCGCTGATGAAGTAAAAGGGGGCATTAATTTTCTTTCACAGCTTGCGATAGCCGATTTATCTTTTTTTTTGTCTTTGTTACTGATACTCCACGTTGGTCGCGAATTGTCTTTTAAATTAACCTGCATCCACACAGGCGCCCAACCCTCACGGGGTCCCGGGTCCCAGGGGACGTGACTAAGACTGGGCCTTGGAGCCTGGCCGGCCGCGTGGCTCTGCCCTCCGGGCTGGGCCTGCGTGGAGAGGAGAGAGGACGGCCGCTCTCTGGGACGTCGGCCCCGCAGGGCGAGCACAGCACGTGTGCACAGGGCAGCGGGCGCCGGCGTCCGGGCCCGCCCACTGCCACCACCGGCGCATGGACGCTGCTCGGTCCACTGTGGAGCCTCTCGATTTTAACAGAACGGCCCTGTCAGGTTTCCGGCACAGCGCCCGCGCCTCTGCAGGATGGGCGCCCACTCTGAGCAGAGTGGGGGAGCCCCCAGCTCGCCAGCGCCTCCCCAGGCCGGGGCACACGGGGCAGGGGTGCGAGGCAACTGTGTGCTCTGTGGCCCCGAGGACTCACCTCCCCTCACTGCCCGCTGCAGCTGGGTCTCCGAAAACACGTGCTCCCCTTCCGAAAACGCTCAGTCACCACCTGAGGGCAAAGCCCGCCCTTTGTGGCCTGCCCGCGATGTGGCCCTCGGTGAGGTGCTGGGCCCAGGCCTCCGGAGAGGCACTCGGCACACACTGCCCCGTCCCGCGCCACGTCCCCGGGCGTGCAGGGGTTGCCTAGAGAGGCACAGGCCGGCGTGCGGCCCTCGCTCAGCACGTCCCAGGGACCTCTCGCCCGGGAGGAGGACACACTGCCGGCTGCTCGTCCCACCGACGTGGCAGCAGGCGGTTCTCCCTCTCTGGCCTCCATCCTTGCGGGGTGCTCCCTGAGCCCACATTTCGGGGACGATGGAGGCAGGTCACACATAATCAGAAGCGGTTCGGGGGCCGCCGCCCGCAGGCCATGGGCTGTGCTGGGGAACGAGGCCCGCAGTGAGGCCCGCACACAGCCTGTGCCCGCGGTGCTCCTCCCGGCGCGGCGGGGCCCTGCAGAAGATGGGCTCCTGGGGCCGTGCAGACGCCCCAGCCCTCGATGCTCAGCTCGCGGACACTGTGGTACGAGCCTAAGGGGAAGCACAGAGAGGGCCGGCGACACAGAGATCTGACAGGAGGAAAGGTGGGCGAAGTACACGGCAGGGGGTCACACTCAGGGGACCTTGGGAGCTGGGGCCCCAGGTAAGGTTCCTCCTAGAGCTCATTTGCTCCCCTGCCCCCGGGAGAGCGCTGCAGCTGCCCCGACTCCACCTGGGAGCAGGGGTGCGGGGGTGGGGAGCGGCAGCCCGCCCCTGCACGGACAGCGCTGCCTCCCCGTCAGCTGTCACTCGCCCAGCCCACTGAACCCGCAAACCCGAGGCAGAGCCCCCAGCGCGAAGAGTGCACCGTCCCTCCTGAAAGCCACATCGAACCCCACTGAGTGCCAGCGACCCCCATCTGTAACACAACAGTTCTGTTGCTCCTCTCGCCCCAGCCCACAAGCTGCAGGAGGGGCCCAGGGGGTCGGGGGGACCCGCAGACCTTGCGTCCCGGTGAGGGCGACACGAGGGAGCGACCCTGGATGACCCATGACCCGTAGGTCCCTTGGACCACGGCCGGCAGGGCCCCGCCATGCACCTAGGCCAGGTGCCCACAGGCATGCCTCTAAGTCCCTGTTTGTTGAACTGAAACCCATCGCCCCAGAACACGCCGAGGGACGAAACGCGCTGTCCTTGGAGAGGTGTCACTTCACTCTCGCAGGAGGCGTGTGCACGTTTCCCAGTGACACCCCCTCCCCGGCCCAGGCCTCCGGGAAGCCGTGCCCACGGGGAACTGCTGCTGCCTGGCTTCCCACCCTGCGCCCCGCCCCTTCATACAGGAGAGGATGGCGGGGCGCAGCCACCCGTTGCACCGGGAGCCGAGCGGCCTCGCGCGGACGAAGGCGCATTTCCTGCAGGCCCAGGGCGACAGCAGAGGCGGCGAGGGGGTGGCAGGAAGGGGACCCCGCATCCCGTGAGGACCACCGGACCCGTCCCTGCCGCTCCCAGGCGTGCGTCCTTGCCCCTCCAAGCTTTCCTGGGGCGCAGGAGGCCTCGCAGTTGTGTCTCAGGTCGCTGAAGTGTTTCAGAATTTGCGTTCTTTGTATCTATCCTGGTTAATTTGTGCTTTCACTGCGTCCGTCCGTCTCATCCGAGGCTCCAGGGCCCCACCAGCTCGGAGTCCTGGTGGTGGCAAGAGGAACAGGACTTCCAGGGCCCCGGACTCCGGAACCGCAGGGGGGCGCGCGGGGCTCGCCAAACACGGGCAGCCAGCCGGCGCAGGGCCCCGCGCCGCCGGCCTGGAGCGCAGCCCCGCGGACACTGAGGCCGTGCTGCCCCCCTCGCCCTCGGAGCAACAATCCCGGGACAGAGACGCTGACATCCCGGCCGAGATGTGCGGTTACGGAATCAAAACCTCCTGCGCGGAATGACCGGCCCGCCCTCCCTGTCCCTGTCCCTGTCCCCCATCTGCCATGGAGCCGCTTGACTAGACGCCTGGGTCTCCTGGGAGGACAGTAGGCAGGAGACCCAACGCAGCTCCACAAACGTGACCCGTGCCAACTTCTCGAACCCTGAAGACGACGCCTTTCTTCCTGGATTCTGCTGTCCTGAGAGAAAGCACATTCCAGTCGGAGGGCGCCAGCACCGCCTCCCCCGAGGGGCCGCCGCGTTGGGGAGCTGTGGCTGACACCGGGCGGCTCGGACGCTGGGCGCACACTCTCTGGGGATCATTTGGGCGGGGGGCCCTCGCTGCCGCTCGCATGGGGAGCGGGAGGCCTGGCGACCCGCCCGCCCCCGCCATCCCGCTGACGCTGTCCAGGCCCTGCCAGGCCGCCGCGGCCTCGGGGGACACCTGGCAGCCGGCTCCTCGCAGGTCAAGAACAGGCACTGCCCAAGAAAATGGGGAACCTCACTCATACCCGCTGCATAGTCAGGAAACCCCCGGTGGGACTCGAGAGCTCGGACGGGGAGACTCAGAGACCCAGGGGTCACTTGAAGACAAACTCGTCCACTTCCTAGAGGTCAAGTTCTGCACAAGAACACCTCCTCCAGCCACCTGGCCAGGCGAGGCCTCTGTGCGGGCCCAGCAAGACCAGGCAGGAGCTTTCCCTCATCAGAGTGTCTCTTGATCTTTCTCCCCCCTCACCCACCGTGGGCTCCGAGCACAACGTGCGGGGAGCGGGGGGTCCACACCGGGAGTCCCGCCCCAGGGCTCTGCTGGGGCGCTCGGTGAGCTCCAGCACTTCCCTCCCTGCACGGGGGAGCTGAGGAGGGAGTCCCCAGGATCCCGACTGAGAACAGCGTCCCGACCGAAAGAGTGTTGCTCTCTGCCTTCTCCCAAATTCCAATACTCAGGCCTTTTCTCCTCCTGCTAAGTTTAGAAGCCCTGCTATTCTTTGGGAAGAGAATGGTGTGAAAATCAAGCATAGTATCCAAAAATAAAAGAGTGGATCTGTTTCAGCGCTTGTAGCATATTTAACGGAAAAGCAACTCCAGATATGCCACTTTCTATCTAGTCTCTAATACGTTTTCCAATTTCTCCAGAACATTTCAGCTTCAGCAAAGGCCAGGATGAACTCCCGAATCCACGAGTGTTTTTGAGACGGAGGCGGGCACCCAAGCCACCTCTCAGCTGCCGTGGGGTCTGCTCAGGAAGCAACGACAGGCCACCGGTCAGGGTGGTGGCAGCCGCTGCTGCTCCTCCTGGAGCCGCACCAAGATGGCTGGCGAATCTCCCCTGGGACCTACAGCCAGGTCCCCCAGTGCATGTCCCAGAGAGGTGAAGGGACAGGCACGGCACTCTCTCTGCGGACCCTGAAGGTGGACTTCCGGGCAAGCTTTTCAAGCCTCCCACCTTTATTTGAAAAACGAGTTCTTGTCACCGAAGGCGCCCCGTTGGCCCAGGCCCACCACACTGCGGCCGGGCCCAGGGTCCCGTGGGCTGGGTCCCCTCCAGCTCCTCGGGCCTCGGGCTCTCCTGAATAAGCCCACGGGATGGCCCGGGGAGCCGGAGCCCAGAGGCAGGGCTGCCGTGGCCACCTGCAGACCCCAGCCTGCGCCTCCTCCAGCCAGGGAGGCTGCCGACTCGTGACGGAAAGTTAGAGCTCCGTGTCAAGCCCTTCACGCAAACAATAAATATTACTTCAGCTCATAATCGGACTTTTCTCCAGCAGCGTCTTTGAATGTTGAACCTTTTTCAATTAATTAAAAACTATGCACTGCAGAGTGCATATTTTATCAGCCCTCAGCTGCTTAAGTGTCTAGAAAAGACCAGGCAGTTTTTCTTTCTTTCTTTCTTTCTTCCTTTTTTTTTTTTTTTTTTTTCCAGGCAACCCAGAGCAAGTACTTGCAAGGGTCATATCTTTTTAATTATCTTTTCTCCCTCTGATTAATTATTCCGTCTGACAATAGCGTGTTTCTAATGCTATTCACCTGCCTTTGATGATTGACAACTTTTCTGTCTGATTCAGAGCAAACAGCTGCTGCCACAATCTCCTAGCAACCGGGGTGTGATGGATGAGCCCCCGAGATGGATGGCTGCAATAAATCATGTCTCCAGCCACAAAACTGAGGAAAGGGGATAAGAAGAAAAGCGGACAAAAACAAAACAAGGTTTCTTCCCATGAGTGCACTCAGTTCCTTACCAATTACACCTGACATGGACTTTGCACCTATTAATAGCAAAGTTTTCCTAATCAGTGAAAATGGGACGGAGCCATTGGCATCCAAGGTGTTTACAGTCGCGCCTGCAAGTGGGCGCCTGCCCTCCAATTACCTGCAGCACAGCCCACGCGCTAGGGCCGAGGGTCAAAGTTTTACTTTCCTCCCTGAAGTCCCCGTGAGGCACGGGGTCATTTTTTTTTTACAGTCAGATGTCACTCCAGCCCCCAACAAAGGACATAAATCTGATTCCGCCCGAGGCCGGGCCGCAGCTGGGCCACCCTGAGAGTGAACCCTAAGTCGTCTTCGTGCGCCCAGAGCCAGGCCGCGAACACGCAGACAGGCCCGCGCACAAGGCCGCCCGGACGGGCGCCCAAACAAGCCACACTCCTGCCTCCCCACGTCAGGGAAAAGTTTGTGCAAGAAGCAGCGGGCTGTGAACATCCAGCCATTCCAGCAATTCTAGATTCTCATTTCTTTAGATTAAAAAAAAAACAAAAAAGAAACCCACCAGGTCTAACTCTCTGCCCCCATCATTTTTAAAATTAATGTCCACACTATAACTCATACAAGAAGCCCTAAATTTAATTAGCAGACCCAGATAAAGTCCCACACTTAATAGAAAGCCTGACAATCACATTTGCACTGTGGGGGCTCCTAGCGGAGCGGGCGAGGCAGGGAGGCCCGCCTCTCCCAGGGACGCAGGCGGCGGCCTCCACAGGGGAAGAGGGAGAGCCCCCCCCCCCCCCCGCCGCCGCAGCTGCCGGCCCGGCAGCGGGGAGCCAGCCCGCCTGCCGCCCTGAGCGCCTCCAGAAGGTGGGGTGTCCTGGGCAGAGCCCCGGGGCCTGCAAACAGCTGTCCACATCAGTCCTGGCGGGGCTCCACCGGGGCCTCCGAGGGGGACCGCGTGCAGGCACAAAAGGGGAGGAGGCCGCGGGGGGCAGGGGCAGAAAGCCACAAGAGACCATTTTTTTATCTGCAGCACTCCTGAGACGTGGGAGCCTATGTTCCTTCGTTCTCACGCTGCTAACCAAGCCAGCCAGCGTTTTCTGAATAGTCATATTGTGCTAAGCTTTTCAGATACAGATTTTTTTAAGCATGTCACAGAGTTTTTAAATATCAGACAAGGGTCCTGGCTTTGGAAGCTACAGCTCTGTTTATATTTTAATGTTTCCTCCGAGCCTGCCTCTGTCGGGAAGAGAGGGAGAGGGACCGAGGCAGGGCGAGAGAAGTTAGCGCCTGTTAGCTGGCGTGTAAATCACCGATCTTCACTTCTCGCTGTGTCCTTGGAAATTAGTCCCCCCCCCGCCCCCGTAGGGGCGCCTTCCATATTGTAAATGGGAGGCCTGCGTCTGGGCAGCAGCAATGAGAGCCCAAGGCCGATCGATGGAGACACACACAGGCCCGGCCCGGCCCGGCCGGCCACCTCTCCCGTCACAGGTTTGCTCGGCAAGTCTAAATAATATTCCAAATGACAAATGGCGCCCCGAGCCCCGCACCCTCCATCCATCTCTTTTTAAGGAACATCCATCTTCAACGCGCATGTTTGCGTCCGGTGGAGCCAGGAGCCCTGGGATTTGCTGACGCCCTCACAGCCGGGGGCCTGAATGATACCTGTCAGCCTGGGCGGGGGTGGTGTTCGCCGACTGCTAGAGGGGAAAAAAGAAGGAAAGAGGAGAGGAACAGGGGGCTCAGGGAAGAGTCAGGCTGAGCAGGGCGGCCGCACAGGCAACGCGGCCTCCCCGCGCCTCTGCCAATCACGGCCGCCGGGCCACACACCTGGCCGCGCCGCCGGCGCCCCGGCCCTGCCTCCCCGCGCCCCGGCCCGCCCTCTCCGGACCCGCCGTGCTCCCTGCCAGCTCGCGGAATGGCGCGGGGGTGGGGGGGGCAGCAGGCACCGGGCTTCCCTCCCTCCCCGCTGTCTGGCTGGGGCCCACATGATAAATGACATGTGTCATTCTGTCAGGAGGGAAGGGTGGGTCAGTGATGTATGACTCCGCTGAAAAGGAAATCGACTGTTTGGCACGGTGCGGCTCTTCCCCACCAGGATCTGCTCACAACTCTGAAATGAATTCTGCGCCACTTCAAGTGCACACTCAGGGCAGGCTGATGGGAGGCCTGGGGAAACCGCACTTTACCCTCCGTGCCCTTCCCACGGCGGACGGGGGAGGCTCTGCCACTGGGCACCTGCCAAAGGCCACGCGTGTGTCGGCGTCCCCGGCAGACACACACGCGGGTGATTAAAAATGGGGCTTAGGAAAGAAATTAAGTGGAGTAAGGTTAGTCCTTTTATTTATTTATTTTTTAATGGCAAAGGGCTGACACAAAAGCAAGATAAAAATTAGCATGTTTGAAGTAATCATCCCGCAGCTTGACATCTGCATAGTAAATTTTAAAGGAAAAAAATGTGTCAGACAGCCACGAGCCGCCCCCCTCCCCCTTTCATTAGCTCACTGCCAGGGTGGCACCGCTGAACCTCATTACGGCGGGAGGATTTATGGAGCTGAACCCAATGGCAAAGAAAAGGCATCTGTCAATAATTGTAGGGAGCTGCACTCACAGCTTTGAAATCTCATTAAGTATGCAGTTATCAGGCATAAAGATCAAAAACATTACTCAACTCCGACAGAATCTTATGCAGGAACATTAATTAGCAACAGGCCTACAGTACAAAAAAAAAAAAAAACAGACTTCCTCTCACACCTGCCCAACCCACAAACCTAAAGCAACACTCCCCCTCCCGCCCGAAAAAAAATAATTCCCAGCATCTGAGGCTGATCAAGAACATGAAACAAGAGAGACACACAGAAAGAAGGAGCGGGAGGGAAGGGTGGGCGGCCGCAGGGAGGGGGGAGGAGGGCGGGGAAATTCAGTTGAGAAAGGCTTGGCGGTGAGGAGAGAAAAGGAAGAAGCTGTCAAACTTGAGAAGGATGTCAGCGCTGGTCCTGATTACAGGGGCCTACGGAGTTCTCAGACCTTTTATCATCCTCGCCATCAAAACCCGCCAGGGAGACACCCCGGACAGCTGGGGGCTGCCGGCTGCGGCCCAGGCCCAGCGCCCGGCCGGGACCTGGGGAGCTGGCCCCGCGCACCTGGCAGCAGGGGGCCGGAGTGCCCGGCGCCCGGGCGTCCTGGCCCGCTCTGCCTGGCCTGGCCGCCCGAGGCCCGGGCCCCCGCCGCGCGGCCCCCGTGGCACCAAGGCCTCAGCCACTGGGCCGCCGGAGCCCCTGCCGCACCTACGCTTTCTCCCGCTTTACGTCTGGGCGTGACTGGTTTACACACGTCTTCACTTCAAACACACTGGAAAAAAATATATAAAGGTGCAGAATTCACATCCAAACCGTCCAGCCCACTCTGGGTCACGAGCCCGCGACCTCCGCAGCACGAGGGACAGGGCGCTGCCGACCGCGGCCGGCGCCAAGCCGGGGCCTCGCCGGGGCACGAGCACACGCGTGACGCCGGTGGACGCGTCCCCTCCCAGCACGGCCCCCGCGTGTGCGAGCTGCACTGGCAGAGGACCGTTCACGCGTGTGTGGACGCATCCCCCAGGCTGTGTGACGAGGTCTCAGGCACACTTCCTGCCTGTCCCCCAGTGGCCCCAGCCCAGGGGAGGGGCAGGATGGGGGCGTCTCAAACGTCACTTAGGTCTCTAACAGGCAACCCCAGCCAACTCCTGGGCGCGCTGTGCAACGGACCCCGCGAAACGTATAGAATAACAGGGGTCACAAAGCACATATTCTGCGCTAATTCCCCTGCACAGTTACAGAAAGGGGGCTTTCTCTGCTTCCCCATAAGCACACGCTGGTGCACTGCCCCCGCCCCCCGCACGGTCCTCCCGGAACGCACAGCGGGGTCCGAACCTCTGCTGTCACCCTGTGTGGCCCCTCGGCGCTCCCACGCCACACTCTCACCTCACACCGCGCCCTCTGCCGACGGGTCGACCTCTCCTTCCCCCAGAGATGACGGTGACCCCTCCATCAGCCACAGCGTCAAGGAAAAGGCCGTCAGGAGTCCAGGGCAGCCGGCCTGGAGGCCCCGAAGCCGAGGCCCGCCCTCCGAATGCAGGACCCTCCTCTGGAATGTCAATGAACACGGCTCCCGGAAAGGGCCACCTAGGACCATGACTAGTGAAGGACACCTGTCCAGGAGCCGGGCTTGACGAGAAGGAACCTTAGCAGCAGTGTTACAATAAGGTGTTTATATTTTTATGTGCTTACCATATTACCTTTATTATGTGTAGCATCAAAGTGATTATAGCAATTACATCTAACAGAATTAATTACAGAACTTCCCATCACCCCGGGATACAGAGCGCACGAGGGCTGTGCCAGAGCGCGAGCCTCTGATCGCGGCGGCTGTCGCGGGCCTGCTCTCCCGGCAGCGCCGCCGAGCCCACGGCCGCCTTGCAGGACGCTGGCAGCCAGGGGGGCGGCGCAGGGAACGGGATGCATTTTCTTTCAACGAAGGGACGCTTTGGCCTAGGAATATGTTGGCACTGTTGGACATAGAAAATCAATTTAATTTTTAAGTGTAAATCTTTAAAAGGTGTTGGTTAATCCCCACAACCACTGTTACTACATAAAGGAGAAAGCACATGGTGAGAGACTTACAAGTCTTTACGTATGCAAAATAAATTCACTCAAGGCTTCATTAATATTAATTTAAATTCAAAACCCATTTACATTAAATTGTTCATTAAAAATTGCCTATTTTATGCAACATGCATTTCTCAAAGAACTCAGAGGAAACTGAATGCATAGGACTAGATTTAATGATGGCGCTGGAAACCCAAAAGTAAATGAATTTGAGTCACTTCACGTATATCACCCAGCAGCCCTTCGGTCTCTACCAAGGGTGAGCCCCAGCCTGGGGAGCGGACAAGCGTTCGGAGCACCCTGCTGTCCACCACCGGCGAGCAGGGCCTTCTGGCCCCGCACAGGCCGGGAGCAGCCGAGAGGCGCAGGGAGCGGTGGGCAGCCCAGCCAGGCTGGGCCTGGGGAGGAGGCGGGTCCCACCTGGGAGCGGCCGCCAGACCGCAGGGCGCTGCGCGTCGGGCCTGCGGCCACCAGCGTCCGTGAGCAGGCCTCCGCCGTGCCCGCCGCGGCCTGGAACGCACAGTTCCCTCTCCCCTTCACTCCGCCCCCCCGCCACCCTTTACTCCCACAGCGAGGGGACCAGGGACATGATCACAAGGTGCTGGTAAGCCCCTTGCTCTGGTGCCTCCCCCTGGAAGACAATCTGAACTGGCCCTGTTTCCCCAACAGCTGTTCTGGACGAAGAAAACACAGTCATAATTAATAACACGTGTCCTGACAGTATGAATTAATAATTTATCATTAAGCCCAAACAAATTTAAAATACTCTTCACCTTTGCATATCTGAGAAAATAAGGTGAGGAGACGGTCGGAAGTCCAGGTAACGTGACCTTCAGAGAAGCAGTTTCTCCCTCCACACATCTCTTTGGCCATCGTGTTGAAATACTAAAATAATTTACAGAATTGCAAGTAATTAAACCCAAGAATCTAAATGCTGATCAAATCTAGTGTATGTGCTCGAAATGCCTTCTTTTTTTTTAACGGGGCAGATAAAATATTCACTAGTTGGTCAAGGACACTGTGTCACCCTCCTGGTGAAGACCCTGACGCCTAGAGCAGGCGCAGCCGGTGGTCAGCGGGTTGTGTTCTTTTTCTCCTTTACTTACTGTCTTTTTCTCCTTTACTTACAAAAATGCATAGCGTTATTCTAGTCACAAACGGCAACCAGAATTTTACATCCATGTTTAACATAAATGATGTCTACAAATGTTGAAGAATCAGGGAAAGCCACCAAGTCTACATATGCATTCCTTGCCATTCAGGTAAAAATTCCCTGGGCGGGGGGTGGGGGGGCACGTATTCATAGCCATTGTTTAGTATGATTTAAAAATTAATTTAATGACTAACTGCAAATACTGGAAACTAGAATTAATCTGTCTGGGTTTTTTTAAAGGCTTACAGACATTTAAATGCATGTATCGGGACACTTTATCAACCTAACATAAAATTGTCATCTTATCTTATTATATGACTATTTTATGCATGTGTCAAAGAATTTAAAAATGACTGCCTGTCTATTGAGTCTAATTACAACTGCACATTATCTGTCTGGATGTACTAGTCCACCTCATTGTTACCAAATACAATGCATTGTATCCACCTTGCGTTTTGAACTTCAGACAGGGAAACCACAATTTGGAGGAACAGTCACGCGCACGCACACACGCATGCACACCTGCGAGGGCCCGGAGTGACGCCACCGCCCCAGGCTGCGCGGCCCGCGGCCGAGGGCGACACCCCCGAGTGCCGCAGGGTGGTTTGAGGGAGGCCCGGCTATCTAGCTACATGGACACAGATGGGGAGACGCACACCCTGCTTTTTTCCTTTTTTTTTTTTTTAACTACAAGACCAGCTATTTTTACAGCTTGTCCAGTGACAGGCAGGAGTAAAAACGGGCTGGCAGGAAAGCCTCCCAGGCTGCCCGCAGAAGAGCAGCGACTTGCTCGCGGTCCCGGGCGGAACACGGCTCTGCGCACCAGAGCCGGGGGCGCCGGCCCTCCCCTGCTCCCGCCTGAGCCCGCAGCCTCGGCGGCCCCGGCGGCCCCAGGACACAGCCTGTCAGGGAAGGGAAGGCCCGGGCCGGCCCTTCTCCTCCCAGGGCCTGCAGGGAGGGCGGGGAGGCAGGGTTAGATCTGGGGTCTCACCTGCGTTTCCTGGCCCTGAGCAGTCACCTCGCATTCTTACCACTTTACAAAACCATCTTTAGGAAAAAGAGGGAACACGCAGCCCAGTGAGGCAGTTTCGGGAGTGACTGCTGATGCATCAGTTATTGACTGTCTCGCTGCCGTTTACA
>NW_026555086.1:790000-832500 GCF_021234165.1 Pteronotus mesoamericanus | reverse complement strand
TCTCGCCCCCTGGCCGCCCCCGCCGCTCCGCCCGGGCCGCAAGGCTCTCCACCCGCCGCGCCCGAAGCCCCCAGCTCCGCCTCGGATCCGGGCCCGCGCCCCCGGGGCTGCCCAGGGCGGGGGCGGGGCGGGCGCCCTGGAGGGAGGAGGCGGCCGCAGGCTGTGGTGGGTGGGGGCGGCCCTCAGGCCCCGCGCCACCCGGCTCCTCCCCCGGGACCCGCCGCCGCCACTTCCCCCCATTTTTTTCCCGGGCAAACTTTCCCGGGCCCGTCCTGGGGGTCGCAGTGGGAGGGGTGCCCGCAAGTTTCCTCTCCAGACTGGGAAGATCGCGGTCCCCTGCCGCGCCCCCCACCCCGGGCGCCCGCGGATCCGAGGGCGGGACGGGGGCGGGGAAAGGCACTGGGGCTCCCCAGCCCATCCCCCGCCCCGGGGCGCCCCCGAGTGGGGGGCCACCGCGCCCAGCGTCCGGCCTGCCGGCAGTACTGAGCGAAAGAAATTGATTATTGATCGGGCGATCGGGGTCGCCCAAGCGCCGAGCGGGCCGGGCCGGCGGGCCCCGCACAGAGGCATTGGCTGAGCCGCGGCGGCGGCCGGGCGGCGCGGGCTCACTTACGGGCGGCCGCGCGGGTGCGGGGGAGCCCGGGCTCCCGGGGACGACGCCCGGGCGGCGGCGGCTGAGTGGGAGCCGGAGCCGGAGCGGCGCATCGATGCGCTGCGGGCTCGATTGCGTCTCCCTGGGCAGCTCGCGGGCCGGGAATGGGGCGGCCGCGCGGGGCCGGCTCCGGGCTCTGCCGGTCGGCGGTGGGGGCGCGGCCGCGGCCGCCGGGCTCTGGTCGCGGAGACGCCGCTGCCCCCGGGCACGCGGGCTTGTGCTCCCGGGCTGCCCCGGGCCGCGTCCGATGGGCGGGGAGGGCCGGCGCCCGCGCCCTGGGACTGGCCGCCCGAGCGCTCCGGGGCTGCGAGCCCGGCCTCGTCCTTCCTCCTTCCCTTCCTCTTCCCTTCTTTTATTTCTTACGTCTCTTTTTTAGTCTCTTTCCCCTCCTTTTTTTTTTTTCTTGCCCCCTCTTCTCCTCGTTTTTCCTTTGTGGCTGTCTCCGCAAGTTTGTTTTCAAAGTTCGCCTGTGGGCTGTCTTTCCTTGTAGACCGAAGCCCGTGGTCTCACCTGGCGGTAAGGTCGACCCCGCTCGCCCCGGCCCGCGGGCTCGGTCCTGGTCCCGACCCGGCCCGCACGCAGGGGCCGCCGCCGTCCCCCGGTTCTGAAGCCGCCCCGCGCCTCGGCGGGCAGGGGCGCTCGGCGCGGCGGGGCGGGCGGCCGGGCCAGTGGCGGGTGGTTGGAGGGCGAGGACCGGGAGCTGGCCGCGCGGGGGGGCGCTCGGGGCGGGCGCGGCGCGCAGGGGGCGCCTAAGGAGGCCGGAGCCACCGACCCACCAGGCCCGGGAGACGCGGCCGTGGGGCGTGAAACGCTTCTTGCGAAGGAGGAAACGGTGAGTTGGCAGCCGCCGCCCGCGGCCTCCCGGGTCTGGTCTCGCAGCCCGGGCCTCTGCCTGGCGGAGGGCGGGCGCCGCGCGGGGTCACCTCCCCGCCCTGGCTCACCTTCCCGGCGCGCCGGCGGTGCCGGGCGCGCTGCGCGGGGCGCCACGCACGGAAGGCAAAGAGTGCGCCCGGAGTCGCGTTTCTACCTCTTCCTTTCCTTCCCGGAGCCAAACCCCGGTTCCTTCCGCCCCCTCCCCCTGCCGGCCGCGGCCCGAGCCCGGGTCTCCGTGCCTCCCGCAGCCCTCTCCGGGTCCAGGCCTCGCCCTCCCCAGCTCCGGCGCCTGGCGCTGTGCGACCCGCCCTAACATCTGTCTGTCCAGCCCGCGGCGCATCCATCAGTGTCGGTGAGCTGCACAGCGCAGCGACGGCCCGCCACGCACCGTGCAGGCTCTGCGGAGGCGGCACGGAGACCCTGCTGCCCGGCCCGGCCGGCTGGGAGCAGACGGAGCCCGCCTCTCTGCGGTGCCGTACAGCACCCCTTTCGTATCAGAACCTCCAAACGTGACAAGTTCCGCACCCCGTTCTAGGGATGGGGCAGACGAGAGGATGGCGTCGCTGCACCCCTCCTTGCATCCCACCGAGCTCTCCGTCCTTTTCTGCGGGCTGGGTGTGGCTCAGGAGGAAAGGACCGCGGAAAGCCCCCCAAATCCGCAGCCAGCACGGGAGACACCCCGGGAGGCTACCTGACTGCGGGGGCTTAAACCCCCCGAAGCTGGGCCGAGCCGGGCGGTGGGAGTCGCCGGGCAAGCCTCACCTGGAAAGTCCCGAGCTAAAACTTCTGCCTGGCCGTGCGTGGCAAGGCCTGCGCGGGGTGGGGGTTGGGGGGCGCGATCCCAGGGAGAACCACGGGCTCGGCTTCGGGATGGCGGCGCGTCTGTAATTCACGGTGCTCGGAGAACAGGGCCAGGCCCCGGCTTGAGTCCCCAGCGCCTTTCTCTGGAGCGCTGCGCGGCTGCCACAGCAGCACCTGCCTTTGCTTCTGGCTTCCCCTGCCCCCTGACCCGTGCCTCCCCTGCGCTGTCCCGAGGACAAACATCTTCGTCTTTGTCCCTGATCGGTCACACCGGGCCAAAGGGCGCCTCCAGTCGAGGCGCAGGCAGAGCCTCGGACGCCTGCTGGGCGGCTGCTCCCGGCACCCACTGACTTCATTCCCCCTGCAAACACTTCGTTCCTGGGGCCTGGCGAGTTACGCCCCTCGGAGCGACCACACCAGGGGTCAACACCTGAGTGCCTGTGGGATCCGCGGTTCCAGAGTTAGAAGGGACACGGGAAGGGCTCTCGGGTGAGCACCAAGGTCCCGCGGTTCCAGCAACCAAAGGCGGCGCCTGCTGGGCTCCTACCCGCAGGAAGCAGAGACCCGGCGGCTCCGGTGCCGGCCCAGCGCGCCGCACCTCGCAGCCTCGCGCCCTCAAGTTAGACAGGAGGGCAGAGCGGCCCGCGCCCGGGGAGGGGCGACAGCTCTGTAGGAGCGGCACCGGAGAGAAACGCCGAACCCCACTGCGGAGAGTGGCGGGCACCTGCGAAAAAAGGCACCGCAGCTTCCGCGCCCGGAGCACAAGCGCCTGCTAACTTCTTAGCGTAGAAGTCACGCTCAAGGGAACCCCCAGGCCAGTGAGACGTCCCCACCTCTGGGGGATGCCGTGTTTCTGGGAGTAATTTTTAAACCATGAAAAATAAAAGTTGGAAAGGTAGGCTGAGTGGGCACTGGAGCCACACGGCCGACCGGGTGGTAAATGCCTGTAGCTGCCTCCTCTGCTGCCCGGCGCCCTCCGCCCCCCACCCCCCGCCCGGTCTGGGCAGTAATGTTTAGAGCCCAGAAAATTCCCAGGGACCTTGGACACAGCTCTTGAACCCCAAGACTGCACCTCGGGCCCAGTGGAACCCCACTCCTCCTCCGCAGTGGGGCGCTGAGCGCTATTCAGTCCGAGTGCTGCTGCTTCAGATCAGGGGCCCGAGACCGGACCCCAGCCCTGTGAACTCCGGCCGCCAGGCGCGCAGCCTGGCGGCCAGGGGCCTGGGAAAGCCCTGCTGTGGGCTAACCCCAGCCCCACCCAGAGATCAGAAGGGGAAAAAAGTCAGAAGCAGGCGTGGCTCGGCACTGGTGCGCGGCGCAGGGGCGGGGATCGGGTGGGAACCGCCCTGCCCTGGGCAACCAAGAATCTGCGGGGAGGACTGCAGCCGCCTCCCGGAGGCAGCCCGGGGTGGCCGGGTTTGAGGCAGAACCGAGGGCCGCAGGTGACAGCCCGCCTGACCCACACGAGGCTGGACTGGCCAGCGAGGTAAAAGACCTCAGGGACGAAGGCATGCTCCACACTCAAAGCTGCGGGCCTAGGCAGGGCACCAGGGCAGGCTGCGGTGCCCAGACCCAGGGGCCGAGCCCACGCCTCGAAGAGGGGCTCTCTACGCCCTGAGGGAGGCGTAGGCCACCAGGAAAGGCCAGCTACCTGAGCAGTGCTCTTGGGCAACCTGAACCCCGTTCCACAGCGCGGGGCACCAGCCTGGCTGTGGGACTGTGGGGAGCCCGGTGTCTGTGGGCAGGACCAAGCGCTCTCCTGAGTGCTCCCGCGTGGGGCACAGGCCCTGGGTGTCCCCTCTGCACGCTCCGCCTCGCACATGGTCTGGGCTGGGGAGGGGGCGCCCTGGCTCAGGGGAGCTGGCCGCTGCCTCCTGGGCCCCAGCGCTCAGAACCTGGGCCCTTGCTAAGCCCTTGCCAGAGGTAAACTGTTAAAAGTACACTTACGCAGTAGGGAAGTTTGTTTCTCTTTTTCCGGTAGTTTTGTTTCTTAACAAACAGGATATTTTGTCTGTAAATTCTCCCAAGAATTTTTACAGCTTCACATGAAATAAACCTGTGAAAGTCAGAGCCGCAGCCAGTGTCGCTTCCGCAGGCCTGGGTGCGCCGGGTGCGCCGGGGTGGGGGCTCGGGCGGGGGGCCGCCTTCCCAGCAGGCGGGGCTGCTCTGCGCCCTGGGCACTGGTGGGGGCCACTGCGCCTCTCTGCTCGCCCAGCAGGCGGGCACCCTCCCTCCTACCCCTGCCCTGCCCTCCCCTCCCCCGGGCGGCTTCCCGCTTTGTAAATTGTTTGTAGTGCAGGGCAGAGGTCAACCCACCTTTGCTCATTTGCTCACTGTAGGCCGGCCATTCCCACCAGAACCACTTGGCCCAAAGAAAGTGACCTGCCGGGCCAGCCGTGGCGCCCAGGGCGGCTGGGTGGGGGCAGAGCAAGGCGGCCTGCCTGGCCGGAACCTGATGTGACTGGAAGCTGACTTGGCCAAGCCCCCAGGGACCCAGGTCCGGACGCCCCTTCCGCCACAGCTCGTTTTTTTCTGCCCCCGGCTTTCTAAGCAGTTAGGAACGTCATAAGAACCATATACCTAACAAGGAGGGGGCCACAGGGTCCCCGGGACCCCCTCTGCCTGCCCATCTCCCAGGTGGGTCTTTCAGCTGGGGTTCCCTCCCTAACCCCAGGTTTCTTGTTCTCTCATTCTGCGTTTTTACATTTGGGGAACCCAGTTGAGTCTCTACTCTTCCTTCTTCAGTAATTCTCCTTCAAGCTCAATCATTTACCAAATTTCCAAAAAAATGCTTAAGGAGACCGAAGATTAAATACAGAAAATAGAGGTCTTTGTGTTTCCACCTAGGAAGCAAGGATACACAGGTCCGTTTGGGAGTGTGGAGTTCCTGGTGGACGTGGCTTTGTCAAACCCCACGTGTCAGCTTGAGCTGTGGGGTGAGTTTCCCGAATTGCTTGCTGCAGCAAGGTGTTTTTTCCCACTCTGACTGAAATGGATTTTTGGAAACCATTTGGGTAGAGCTATAAAAAAAAAATTCCCAAACCAAGAGCTACACTGAGCCAGCTGTGCCTGGCGGGGCTCTGCCTAGCGGGCATTGGGCCGCGCTGGGGGCAGCGGGGGTGCCCCTCCTTCCCGGGCGGGACGAGGGCCGCCGCGCCGGATCGTGTGTGAACCGACCCGTGGGCAGCCCGGGCAGAGGCCGGTGCTCGGACGCAGGAACCTGCAGGGGAAGCAGGTCCTCGCAGGCAGCCTGGCTCTGCTCACCGGTGACCTCAGCCACGAGCCAGGGAATTTGCGAGACGAGGGAGAATCGGCGAGGGTCCCTTTCCCTTTCTCTCTTCCCTCCACCGCTCCTCTCGCCCGCCCCAGACCCTCCGTGTTTGTGTTTGCTCCCGGCTTCCAAGCGGGAAAGAGCGAGCACAGCCCTCTCGGCAGGGCGGGCGCTGAGGAGCGGGGCTCCGGGCGCGGGCCTCACTCCTTACCGTTCCCTGGAGCGCGGAGCCCCCGGCGCGCCCGCCCGGCCCGGCGCGCTGCAGCGCTCGGGCCTGCTGGGCCGCGGGCTCGCCCCTGCTTGGGGGACGGTCTCTGGGCTCCCGGCTCCGGCAGCCCCACGGCTCCCTGCTCCGCAGAGCGGCCCCGAGGCCGCCCCTCTCCCTCAGTCTCCTCTTTCTGCCACCTCGGCCCCCTCCCTCCTCCCCTCTCTCTGGTTTCTTGCGCTTTCTCTTCTACCACCCCCTCTTCGTCCCCACACGAATTCACAAAGGCTTTTCCTTTCGGGTGCGCCAAGCGCTCGCCCCAAAGAGGTCGAGTCCCCCCTCTAACCACGCAGGACGGCCACCCCGCCCTGGTCGCGAGGGAACGAGTAGTTTTAGTTGCTGTTGCCTTTTTTTCGGGGGGGGGGGCGGTCAGAAACAGGTTGACACTTGGCTTAAAATAAAAGAACCTGTTAAGAAGTTTCGAAGCTGCCAATAAAGCCCTTTAAGTGGCCTGTGATGCAGTGCCCGGAGTTGCGGCGATGGCATTGGTAAATGACTCTAATGCCCAAAGAAAAATATTACAAATGCCGGTGTCTCGGCCACCAATCGGGCGCCGCTCTCCGCGCGGGCGCCGGCTCCTCTCTGGCGCGAGGGCACCCGTATTTGCATGATAAATTGACCAAACCGGCGGCGGCCAATGAAATATTCAAATTAGCCCGCCGGGCAGGGGTGGAGCCCCGGGGCTCCGCTCCGGGCCGCGCGGGGGTGGCCGTCCCAACGCCCCTCCGCGCCCTCTAGAGGCGGGACAGCAGGGCGGCCGCCCGGGGCCGGGGGCGGGGCCGGGAGGTGGCGGGGGCCGGGCGCCGAGCCTCCCGCGTCCTGCGGCGGGAAGTGCTGACGGACGGCAGAGGCAGGTGGCGACACCGAGGAGGGTCTTAGGGGAGCTCTGCTCCTTTTCCGGGGCCCCGCCGCTCCGTGCAAGCAGCGCGCCTGCTCCTTTGCCCGAACCATGGACCACGCCGGCCCTCCCCGAAGCCCGGCGGCAGCGGCGCCGAAACTCTAGGGGCGGCCGACCCAGCCTGCCCTGCAGGGCACTGTGCGCCCCAGCGGGCCGCGAACCGGGCGCCGAGAGCTGGGACCGGGCGGGGCGCCCCGGGCCTGCACGCCGCCTGGAGCCACCAGGCTGGCCAGGCTGCGGGAGCCTGGCCCCCGGAACAGCCTGGGTGTGTGCCCAGCACCCGTCCCGCAGGAGACACCCGGCCAGAGGGGTGTGGAAATGGAGCTCTGGGAAGGTGCTGACCTCTGGCCTCCTCCGAAAGGGGGGCTCCACAGCCGCCGGGTGAGCTGGCCTCCTGGCTGGGCTCCTGCTGTAGCTTAGGGCGCGGCAGGGACTTCTGCACCTGATACCGGGTGGGGCTCACGGATACCTCTTGTCCACTACGTCTCACGCGCGCGCGGTCACCAGCACCTGGTGCCAGGCTCCCTGGGCGCACCCTGGCCTTGCGGTCTGATGAGAAAGCACTCGGAGTTTTCAGAAGCACAGTTGTCGTTCCCCGTTTCAGCAGGACTCAGAGTCCGGTCGCCCCCGCCCCCGCCCCTACCCCTGCCCCGAGTGGGGCTGGAGCCCCGCCCTCCTCCCAGCCACAGGGCCCCGGGAGGGGTCCGCGTGCAGCGCAGGGGCCCGCCGGGCACCGCGGTTTGCCCTCTGCGGCCATGCTCCCCTGGCTCAGGGGCCGGTCACCGAGGCCCTGGGCCGGGGTCGGGGTGGGGCGGGGGCGGGGGCTGCGCACTCGCAGAGCATGGTCCAGGCTCCCTGAGAACCATGCGTAGGAAAAATGGGGTAGGGAATCAACACAAATTTGACAGAGAGTGAATTTTGACTTCGGATCACCTTACAGATATTATCAATGCCTTCAAAATATGTTGCCCAAATAGGGGAATTAATTCTTCAGAAGGCTTCTGCATGCCTCAAGGTTTTCCAGGAGGTTCGTTGGCTGAAGAGAAGGGGCTCTGGCCTGGGCATGCTGGGATGCACTCGGGAATCGGCTGGTGGCAGGGGTCAGGCCTGCTGGGGGGAGGGCCTGGGGACCGGGCTCCCACCCTGAGGTTTCCTGCGGCTGACCGCGGGGAGGGGGCGCTGGGGGAGCCCTGCCTGGCGGGGGGCAGCCCACAAACCCTCCTTCCTCCTACTCGGGCCTCACCTGTCGGCCAGGAAAAATGAGACTTGAAAATGGGCCAGAGTCATCCTCCACCAATGAAATTTGTCAAGGAGTCACTGCCATCTCAAATGCCCAGAAATGCAAGCTGCTCTCTCTTGGGGATGGTCCTATCTGGGGCGCGTCAGGAGAGAAGACAGTGAAGGTGAGAAAGCAGAGGGCGGACTGCCCGGCCTCGGCCCATCCTACCCCAGGCCCCAGCAGAAAGGATGCGGCTGCAGCCAGCCCGTTTTGCTAAGAAGAGCAGTGCCCATCAGCCGCCTGGAAGGGTCAGGCACACAGGGTTCTGCTGCGGACTCGTGCGTGGGCACATGCAAGTGAGTGCAAGCTCTGACCACGTGATGCGGGGCTGAGCTGGTGGCCGTGGCCCCGCAAGTGACCTGGAACCAAATCCCCACTCTGGCCTGGGGTGGCTCTCTCCTCCTAAATAAACCCTGAGTAGGGGCTCCGGGGGAAAAACGCTCTCAAAGTGAGAGACGCCTTTTGAAGCCTTTGCTTCTTTGTGCTCCATGCTGGGAGCTCTCAGTGACTGGCCAGGTTTGAAAGAGCCACGTGTAACTAGCTCTGTGCTCTTGGGCAAGTCACGGTAGAGCCGCGTCGCAGGCCCCAGCGAGGCTCCTCGGGACGGCAGGTGTTGGAGCTTCAGGGAAGAACTTGACACAGAGCACGCAGCTCTCCAGTCTGTGGTGACCTCCCCTCCGGCCACAGGGTCAGACCCCTCTGGAGACAAGGCTTACAGACGGGGCGAGGCGGGGGTGCTCAAGGACACACAGCCGGGCGCTCGCCGTGGGCTGGAGGGAGTGTGCAGGCTGCCAGAGGCAGGGCAGGGCACAGAACCCCTGGCTTCCTGGGGAGCGGGGGCCTTTGCAGGCCAAGGAGGCGCATTCCTCCAGGCCTTTCTGGGAGTTAATTAAAGGAAGGGGTACAGCAGAGACGCTCCCTGATATTTCTCTTTCTCCTGTTAGTAGAGACTGGAATTTGCACCGTCCAGGTCGGATGGAAAATAGAAGCCTGGAAATGTGACACTCTCATTGATTTGCTCTCTTAGCCATCGTTACTGGCGAGAGGGAGAAATGTGACTTCAGAATCGCAATTAGGAGCCGGCCTGCGGAGGGCTCCTTGCTTGAGCGCAGAGCTGGGCGGGTCACGGGCCGGCTCCTCTGGCTCCTGCTGGGGACGGCCCCCCCCCCAGGAACCGCCTGCGCCCCTCCGTCCACCCTGTCCTTGCGTTTTGGTTGGGTCTTTGAAAAGATGGCAGTTTCCCCAATGTTTTAAAAGTATTAACTTCCTTTCAAACATTCTTTAACCTTTAATGTTTTGTAACTTGATGAAAAGGTCATTTTGTTCCGAGGATGCCGCTCCTCCGTAATTGTTCAGCTATCGGGGTAAGTTCCGTCCAAACCCTGAATCCTCTAAAGGGACCCAAACCAGCTCACACGCTTGCACAGTTGTGCACACGTGGGCACACATGGGCACACATGCGATCTGGACGGATACTTTCTGATATGCATCTGTGTAAATACAGGCCGAGGCAAAAGTCGGTTTACAGTTTGGGAAATAGTACAATAATTAACAAATAATGCAAGAACTGTCTCTGAGTTTCACGTACTCACAACTGTAAACCTGCTTCCGCCCCGCCCCACGCACCAGCCCCGTGCGCGCCTTGGCACGTCTGTGCCTGGGCGCACACGGGCGCACACGGGCCTCACAGGACCTGGCCTGACAGCGGTGTCGCTCGCCTTCTCACAGAATTTCTCCTCCCAGGAAAATGCCTCTGAAACTTACTTTTCTGGATAATAAGGTCTGTGAGACGTTTGATGGTAATCATTTATTACGCACTGCACGTGTCCCTGATTTTTTTTAAAAGAGGTTTAGCCGACTCGCTCAGCGTTTCACTGCCGTCCCTGCAGTAAGCGGCCCCAGCGGCCAGGGGGGCCCAGGCGGCCCCCACTCCCCGCCCGCCCGCTGCTCCCCTGGCGTCCTCCCCGCCGCGGCCGGCGCTGGTGGCGGGGGGCGTGCCAGCGTCACACGTGCGGCAGACGGCTCGGGCTCAGGTAGGACTGCATGGCAGCTGTCGCGAGGACGCTGCGCGAAGCTCCGGCCAGGCCCGTGCGGGTCCCGCCCTGGGAGGCGTGGGCCGGCCGCGTTTCTGAGCCGAAGGCCCGGCCTGAGGAGCAGCCCCGCAGCACAGCCCGCCTCACCTCTGTCAGACTCACACGAGGGACACGTCTGGTCTAGATGGAACGAATCAGCATAAGAGCTCTCAGCGACGTTAACACTCACGTTACACGTCAGAGAGGAGCTGCTGTTTCTCGAGGACACAACTGCTACCTACACGCATATGCTTTAAAGGGCCCGTGGCTGGGATAAATGGCGGCAAAGTGAACCAAAGCCCGCAGCTGCCCGGTGGTCTCGGGGGCCCTGAGTCCCGGCCCCACCTCACCCCCAGGTGAGATGCAGGGCAGGGCCCCCACCGGTGGGCCGGCCGACCTGCCCGGCCCGCTGGCTGCGCCCTCAGGAGCAGAAGTGAGGCCACAGCCCGCTCTCCCGCCCGCGCCCCGCCCGCTCAGCTCCCACCGCAGAGGCTGTTTCTGAGGCCCCTTCCCAGGGCCGCTGCCCTGAGAACGTGCTTATTTAGAACGTGGCCAGAAAGCCTTGGAGATAAACAGAAGGGGCGCCCTCCATCCTGGGAGCACATGCACCCCTGCTTCCCCCGCGGGCGTGAACCTCCTAAGCCCTCGGGGTGCCCAGGAGACGCGCAGCCAGGGGAGCCGTGGCGGCGGCAGCTCGCCCCGGACCAGCCCCCGGCCCTGCCTCCCAGCCCTCGCCCTCCGACCTCTCCCGGGCCGACGGCCGCCCCTGTGGCTGCACCGCTCTTTCCCAGTGAGCCAGGGCGGCCCGGCCTCGCTCCTGTCTCGTCTTCTTCCCTAAGCCCTTCCTTGTTTCGCTGTCCCCAGCTTTAATAAATGCATTCTCAAAATTAAAGAAAGGAAGAAAACAGAAGGGACCAGCTAAATATATCGCTCGGCATTCTGTAGCAAACATATATTTTTTAATAAAACACTTCCTAACCAGAGCGACCCCTTGCGGTGCGAACCCTCGTGGATAAGAAACCCCCCAAAGGGAGTTACAGAGAAGAGGCCTTATGAAGAAAAGAGGCAGGAGGAGCAGGGACCTGTTTCCAGAAATCTTGTAACAAGTGCACTTACTCTGAGGTTGATACAGATAATTTTAAAGACAAAAGTCTTTATTTCAAATGTCTTATTCTTTCCTGCATTTTTGATAATTTATACCTTCTTCCCCTTTGCTTCCCACAAATGCCGTGTTTCTTGTTCTGCTGTTTTTCACAGGCGTGGTGTCAAACGAACAAGTGAGGCTGCCCAGGGCACCCCCCGGGCCGCCCCCGGGCCGCCCCCGGCCCTGGCCCGTGACTCGCCCCCGCCTCAGGCCAGCGAGGCAGCCCCTGCGGCCCCGGGCGGAGTGCGGGCTGGAGCCTGGAGAGGGTCCGCCTCTGGAAGCTGAGGCCGGATGGGACGTGGGCACTCGTGAGGCTGACGGCCCCTGTGCGTGAAAGCCACAAGAGTGATCGCCAAGGTTTGCGGGGGGTTCACTCCATGCTGGCAACACACTACGAAGTCAGGCGTCTCACGGAATCCACACAATACTCGCGAGGTGCAGGGCCCTCACCCCATCCTGCAGACCAGCAAGGTGAGGCCCGGGGAGCTGAGGGGACTCGTTCAGGGCCTCGCGGCCGGTAGGAGCAGCGCGCTATGTGACCTCAGGTCTTTCAGCTCCAGAGCTCAGCCCCTGCCCTCCACACAAGGGTCACAGACACCACGCACCCCACGTCTCTCTTCTTGGGACCCTGCACAACACAGGCACCGTGTTCCCAGTCAAGTCCCGGGTCAGCTCTGGGTCCTGGAAGGAGGAGGGGCTCCCGTGGCGGCCGTTTGGCAGGAGCTCTCAGGTGGCTGCCGCAGCGGTGAAGGAAGGCACAGGGGGAGGCAGGCTGACCCTTCCCGACCCCGAGGCCCAGCGGGCGCGGGACACAGCCTGCCGCGGGAAAGCCGAGGAGCACGGCGAGGGGCATCTTCAGAGCTGCGCCCTCAGAGTACCCGCGGAGAGTGACAGGCGACCACGCACTCGAACTGCCCGCCTTGTCTTTACCTAGCCTCCTGCCACGACTCCAGTTCAGGTGAAGCCCCCCGGACGCTGCTGGCGGAGGTCCTGTGCCGAGACCGGTGTCCAGGCCTGCCCCCAGGGGTCCGGCACAGGGACGGCTGTGCGGGAGGGCCGCGGGACAGGCGCGCAGGCACGGGCACCCTCGCGCACACCCAGCCTGGGCCAGCGCCACGCTGGGAGGGCGCCCGTGCTGCGCTGCCGCCCGCAGCGGGGGTCCTGGGCGATGGAGGAGAGGCCAGTTGCTGAGGGATTAAGTTGCTAAGGGTCCACGTTATGGAGGACACACGTTCAGAAAGAACGCTGGGGTTTGCCGTGTGCCGAACGCGCCTCCAAGGGGCAGAGCCAAACCACAGCCACTGGCAGCAGCCAGGCAGCTCCTTTTACCTGAGACGAGATGCGCGTGAGTCTCCTTCATCGAAAGCGCACTGAACAAAACCCACCGAGAACAGGAACAGAAGTCACTTGCCATCTCACGGTTTGCTGGCGCGCCTCCCCACCACTCTCTGAGCTGCCCCCCTCGAGTTACACTGATCGTGTGCAGCCTGGAAGGGCGACGTTCCGATCGAGCATTGGCGCAGATTTTCCCACATCACAACACAAAAGTCTGTGGTAAACAGAATTTTGGATGGCCGCATAGTATTCCTTTCTATAGGTGCAACAGGGTTAATATGACCATGCTACTATTTAGATGGTTAGGTTATTTGCTGGTTTTCATCATATTAGTACAATTAATAAATTTTATATAAAGAATTTTTTCACATTTCAGGAGGACATAGAAAAAAAATGGAATGACTCGGTCAAAGGTGACAGAACCCACGGCCTCGGCCACGTCCGTGGGGTGCGCTGGCGAGACCGCGGGCGGCGAGGCCGCGGGCGGCGAGGCCCTCCGAGGGCGGTGCTGCAGGCCGGCGCGGGAGCCAGTGCGGCCGTACGGCACTGTCTGAATCTAACGGTAGCCACATTTTTAAAAAGAAGAAAAAAGATGAAATTAAATCTAATATTTAACCAATTATACCCCAAAATGATCATTTCAACATGTAATCAAAAGAAAGGCAATTAGTGACGCCCTTTACATTCTTTATTCACATAAACCTTTGAGCGCTGGTGCGCCGTTGACACATCACAGCTCGGCGCAGACCAGCCCGACCCAAGGGCCCGGGGCCGAGAGCGGAAACCGCGCCTGCGCGGACAGTGCGTGCCGGGCCGGCTCTGCCGGGGCGTCTGTCACTGGCCTTGTTTCCCAGTTCTCCCCGTCCGGCTGCTTATAGTGCCTCCCTCACCCCGTCCTGGCCTTTGTGGGGGGTCAGGTGTCGGATGTAATGTGACGTCCGTACCTGGGCATTTTAACCCCGTGCCCTTGTTCCTGCCCTGCTGCTAACAAAGCGCAGCCTCCCTCCATCCCTGCTTGCTCTGGACTCATTCACTCAGAAAGATTTATTGAGCACTTCCTAGATGTTAAGCCCTGTGCCCGAGCCGAGGGATGCAGGTGAACAAACAGACTTTTCTCGTGAATTAATTACAGAACTTGTCAGTGTTCTTAGGGTCTAGTGGGGAGACAGGCTGTAATCAACAAGTATGTCATTTCAGACTGTGGTAAGTGCCACAAAGGAAACGTGTGTTTAAAAATTGCTAACCCGTGGGTCACAGTCCCAGGGGCTTGGCCCTGGAGGGTTAGTGGAGCCGTGCAGCCCCCAGCCAGGCTCCGCGGGAGAAGCCTGCTGTAGCAATGAGCGTGGCGCAAGAAGACCGCCAGGCCCCTTCTGGCCCCGGCGCCCGTCAGCTACGTTTGCAAGTTTCTGGGATGACAAGCAGCAGGCGAGCGCCTCTGTCAGCGGCCCAGTTCATCGGTCAGTAGCCGTGGTTGTCCTCTCCGGGAACGGCCGAGGCCAGCAGGAAGGCGTGCGGCGATGAGGCGGAGGGAAGCAGCGCGCCCCTTTGTCCGCCCGTTCACAGCGGCTCTTGCCAGGCCACCCGCAGGCAGCGGGCGCCGCTCTGAGCCCCGGGAGAGCCGTGCTCCTTGGCAGACTGTGCTGCCGCCTGGACGCAGTTTCCCAGAGAAGAGGACGATGTCAAGAAGGGAAAAATCGATGTTAATCCAAGTCCTGTTCTGGTCCCTAAAATGACACGGCCCCCTGCAGCCAAGGCCTTGAGCCGGGCTGTGCTGGGGAGGGGGCGCCCTGGAGGGGCGCCGTCCCAGGAGCCCCCAAGCCTGACCCATCCATCCCTGAGTGGCGGCAACGGAGCCTGCTGGGCGGAGGGGCTGGGTCCCAGGGGCCGAGTGTGAGTCGTCCTCTGCCCTGGGCCAGGCCAGGACCCTCCCTTCAGCCTGAAGCCCCAGGGGACAGGGTAATTTCAGCCGCACTTGATGGAACCTATGCATCACTGTCTTCCCCACCAGCTCTCAAATTAAACTCTGATGTATAAAGTTAAACAAAAATGAGATAAAAATTGGCAGAGGTTGAAGAGGGTCAAAGTAGTCAAAACACAAGGTAGACGATTGCTCCTTTTGATTTATGTTATTCTGCACACATAGAAAAAAAATAAAATTATAAATCTCCCTGAGACGTTTTCGCTGAGAATGAGGCGTCCCTAATTTATTTGCAATAGACTCCCAGGTGTCTCGCCTGGGGATGGGGGTGCTGTAGCTGACAATAGGACCTCAAAAGTGTGCTGAGATTATGAGGACGCATTTGCAAAATTAGCATCCTTAGGTGGCAGCAGCCTAATGAGGCTCCTGGGGCGTTTCTGCCATCGCAGACCGAGGGGTCTTATTTAACCCTCACAAGCCCCCCAGGGGTGCAGCACCCAGGACTTGCCACCCCCACCTGACAGCTGAGAAAACCGAGGCTCACAGAAAGAGCGTGTTTCAGTAAATGTCATCGCGCCCGGTAAGAGCCAGGACACAGACGTGAAGAAGACAAAGGCCCTCCTGCAGCCCGCACCTCCGGCGAGAGGGAAAACCATCCAGTGAAGTGACTAAAAATAAAGCGTGGTGAAGGGCAGCGAGGGCTGCTGGGAAGGGAGCGAAGCCGGGCCCCGGGAGGGCGCGACGGGGCGCGGGGGCCAACGGAGGCTGCGACGGGGCGGGGGGGGGCGCGTGCCCCCGCTTCCGGCTCTAAAAGCCCGCGGGGCGGCTGTGCGCAGAGTTAACTTGGGGCCCAGGCGAGAGCAGGAGGCCCGCGAGCGGGCAGCGACGGCTGCGCAGGCTTGGGCCAGGCCGGTGGGCAGCAGTGGAGGGAGGGGCTGAGGTCTGTTTTGAGGGTGAAGAACCTGAGAGGATCTCTGGCTTCTCCAGTGCCCTGGGCACAGCAGCACCTGCAGCTGCACCCAGATGTCTCTGCACCCACATCCCAGAGGGTGCAGAGAGAGGGGCGGAGGCGGCAGCCCCAGAAGCAGGTGTTCTGGGAAGGAGGGCACTGGTCGAAGTGTGTGTGTGTGTGTGTGTGTGTGTGTGTGTGTGAGAGAGAGAAAGAGAGAGAGAGGGAGAGAGGGGCGGAGCGCCCCTGGCCACGTGGGCCACGGCGCTGTCTCTGGCCTCAGGTTTTTCCAGTTAATTGGACAAGTTCACTCCCAGCCCAGCTGCCTCTGCTCCTTCCTTAAGCCCCGGCTCTGCCTCTGCTGCCTCTGCAGCCCCCCCGCCCCCGGCTGTCTTCACTGCCCGGCCCGGGGCCCACAGTCAAAGCTGTCCCAGGACGGATGGGCCAGACGTCCGAGCTTCCTGACCCAGTGGCATCTCCACGGGTGCTGGGCACCCAGCCGCCTGGCACTCTGGGATGGATTTCTGCACATATGCAACCTCTGCGGGCAGAGGCCAGGATGAGGTTTGTGGGGACGTGGAGAGCAGTCTTCGATCCGTGCCTGATGCGACCACAGCTGCTGCGCGGCCTCCCCCTGTTGCCGGCGCACAAGGCCGGCAGCTTTCTGACAATGTGCTTGTGACAGAATCGTCCCCTCAGACTAACAAATGATGGCCGTGACAGCGAAGGGAGGAAAGAAGAACGCCCGGCAGACCCCAAACCCCATCACCCGACACCGCGCGGACGGCAGGCAGGTGGGAGCGAGCTCGAGACCCGCGCTGCAGGCCAGCCGCCGGGGGAGCCGCAGCGGAGCTCGGAGACACCCCATGGCGGTGGGGGGGGAGTCACCGTGGGGGACGCCTGGGCCCCCATCCCCAGGCCCGTGACTCCTTCCTCCGTGCTTCCCAGGGGAAGACGGGAGTACGACCCAGCTGAGGGCTGTGTGACAGCAAACCTAAACTAGGGGGGTTGAGGGCAGCATTTTGTTAAACACAGACCCGAACTTCCTCTGCTGCCCGGCGCACAGAGCAGAAGCAGCTTGGAGGCCGCCTTCCCTTTACGCTGCCCAAGTCGTGCGGGTTTTAACACGTGTGTGGGCCTGGGCACCCAGCACCACAGTCAGGCCGCGGCACAGTGCCGCCACCCTTCTGAGGGCGCTCCCGCTTTCCCTTGGCACACACCCCGCCCCCCCCCCCCCCGCCCCCCCACCTCCACCCCAGGGACCTGAGCGGCTTGCGGCGCTGTGCTCCTCTTTTCCAAGAGTCCAGGAAGCAGACCAATAGGGTGTGCAACCTTTTGAAACTGGCTTCTTCCACTGGCAGGAGGCCTCCAAGAGTCATCCAAATTGTTACATTTATCAGATTTGTTTCTCTTTGTTGCTGAGTGGTGCTCCATTGTATGGATATAGGGCAGTGGCAGAGCTGTTTACCCATTCTCCCTTTGAAGGACATGTGGGCTTTTTCCAGGTTTGGCAACTATGAATCATGCTGCAACAAAAGTTCGGATACAGCTTTTTGTGTAAAGATAGATTTTTATTTCTCCTGGGTAAACATCCCTGGTCCCTCGCCCCAGCTCCCGGGGCTGCGTTTTCCGAGCAGCCGGCCGCGTCCTGCCTCCGGCCCGCCTGCGGCACCGCGTTTTCGTGAGGATCGGTCCAGTTGCAGATCAGAGAACGGGCAGCTTCCTTCTGCTGCCCCTGACTGCAGAGCGCCTCGTCAGCCACCACATGCCCATGCAGGTGTTTAAACAATATTTTTTTACTTTGTTCTAAGTATATAAAGGAATACATATTCATAATAGGAAACTTAGAAAATAAAAATTTAAATAATTTCATCTGTAATTCTTCCATGCAGAGAGAGTATATCAATACATTTGCATCCTATTTTATTAATTTTATATATTTTGTAACAAAACTGTGACCTTAGTATTTATTCATTCCAGTATTTGCTTAACAATATGTCAGGGATATTTGTGTCATTATTATTCTCTGAAAGCATTTTTCACTGGCTGCACGCTGTCCCACCATGTATTTACCCAGCCTGCCACCATGGGACGTGTAGGGTGCTTCAGCCACTTTGCCATGGACAGCAGGCCCGCATGCGCACTCCTGTATCTCTGAGTGTCTCCGCGGGCCAGCCGCAGCACCTCTGCCCGGTCAGCAGGAAAAGCAGCCTCCGGCTGCTCGGGCTGCCTGGCCGGCAGGCCGGCGGCCGAGAAGCCGGGGCTGCTGCGCTGACTTCCTGAGAAGGAGGTCACTGGGGCAATGGGAAGGAAGAGGGGAGAGACGCTTTTTGATGTCATCCAGACACATAGATCCAGCTGTGCCTGGACATCTGGTCCCTTTGTCTACCAGTACATGTCACCTAATCCAGTGTGAGCAGGGTGTCTTTCACCCCTGCCACCAAAACTTGAGGGGGGAGCGAAGGGATGAAGCGCGTGGTCCCAGAGATGGAAGGGCACGCCTTCTGCGCCCGTGGGGGCCACCGGGCCTCTGACAGGAACCCTCCTGCGGTGCCCTGGGAGCTGCTAGCTTGGAAGTACACGCTGAGTTCCCTGCTGAAGCCTCCAAGCGCTAGAAAGTCCCCGCCTATTACCTAAACATGTATTTTCTTATACCTTTTATTTGCTGATGAAGGTAGAGGGTGCAAGCATTTCTACTGAGGATGCGCAGTGCGAGCCACCCCCATCCCAGCCCCACCCCCTGCCAGGGATGGTGACGCCCCCAGGACTGTGGCTGCCGCACCGCCAGCCCCGGCGCGCAGCGTGAGGGTCCGAGGCAGCATCGGTGTCCGGGCCTCGGGTCCTCAGTTTCCCCGCTCCACGGTGGACTGTGAGAGAGGCTCATTCAGCATGAGGCTGTCTTATCCACCGATTAGCAAGTGTCTGCGGAGTCTTTAAAGCAGTTTCTATCATAATAAAAATAATTTAACTTATAACCTCAGAAAGAGATAGGCATGGGAGTCTTTATAAAGCACAGAAATCCAGATGAGCATAATTTGAAAGTAATTTGAATTGTAATGAGTATTTTTAATGTAAACAGGCAGGAGGAAAAACTTGCTGGGCCCTGATGTAGCGCACACACCCAAATATGTTTTTTGATGGAAATACTGGACTCAAGGGAATTCAAGCGGGGGCAGGTGCAGGCGGCGCCGGTGGGAGGGAAAGAGCGTTTTCTGTGGCCACAGGCCAGGGGTTCGGTGGGAAAGGAAGGGCAGCCTTTGTGTTGTATGGCCCAGGCCACTGCAGGCCCACCCCTTAAGTGGAAGCCAGGGACCAGATGTGGCCCGCTGAGGACAGAGAGAGGCTCTCCCAGGGCCTCACAAGAAAGAGGAACTGGAGGGCCCCTCAGGATAGGCAGGGACAGGTATCCCCAAACGCCAGGCATCTGACACCGCCATCCGCTGAACACCTGCACTCACGTTTGCCCAGCACACCTGTGCCATCTGGCCCGTTCTTTGCATTCACACACAGTCACTTAAAAGAAGCCTTTATATCATAACCGTAGATGCAAGACCAGGGTCACCTGCCTTGAATAATGTGAAAACAAGACATTATTAAATGCTAGCTAGATACCCGTGCTTGCATACAGCGCAGAGCCTTGGGTCTGTTCCCTTCCAGGTGAAAGAGATGAGAAAAGTGTGGGAAGCCTGTTGAAGGTGCCTGGGCACCAGACTCGGTCTTCTGCCTTGACCAGATCGGAAGGAGGGAAGGAGAGAGACGACTGCGGTGGGGGCGAACCTCTCCGCGCGGCGGCCACGCCACTGAGGGGGCCGTCCAGGTGCTGCTGCTTCGAACCTTTCCCGCTGCCTGGGTCTACTGCCAAGCACCCACACTCCTTCAACAAAACGGGCGGGAGTGCCAGGGACCCATGTGGGGAAGAAGCCCTCCTGCCGCCCGAGCTGCCATCCAGCTCCTCGTGCACCGTGGCCCCGTGCGGACCACCATCATCGGCGCCCTGCACCCGCCCGCTCCGAGGCGAGTGTGGGGGGACCACGGTGCGGCCGGGGCGGCGCAGGGCAGGCGTCTGGCCCCCCGGAGGAAGGCAGACGGGGCTGGTCTCCATGCAGGGGACACAGGCCCGACCCCTGTGGCGCCGGGCTGGCTGCCGAGGGTCCACGCCTGTCTCCACACAAGCATGCTCAGCTCCCAGCGCAGTGTTTCCTGGCTTGAAATTTGGCTTCTAGAGTGGCAGCTGATTTCCCCAAAGAAAATGCTGAAAACCTGTAATTTTCTGAAATAATCTCCAATCTTCAAAAAAAAAAAGATGAGAGACACGTCTACACAAAACCTCCACGTGTTCGCCCTGGGTTCACTGGGTGTCTTGGGTCAGCTCCCTTGCGCAGCAGGTCCTCGCTGCTTCCCAAGCAGCCGTCTCTGCAGGGAGCCCTGCTAGTAGAGCCCGTAGCCTTGTGGTGGTCGTCGCTCCTGCATTTTACTTCGTTCCCGTGCTTAAGCAGAGCAAAGTTTCAACTCAAAGGCAGGCTCCTAGAAAGCTGAGAGCTCCGTTAGCTCTACAGAACTTCAGGCTCACAGTCCGGCCCATCCCAGGCCGGAGGGTAGGTGTCCTTGCTGGGCAAATACCCGTTTTCCATTTGGACGCCCTCAATGCGCGGCGGGCATCCCCCTGGCCCCAAGACTGTACGCTTCCTTCTCTGTGTGTTACAGGCTTTGCCGACAAAGGGAAGGACACGTAGTTCAAAAGGGTGACAGGCCCAGGTACAGCCTGGTCCGGGTGCTCGTCGATCACCAGCCAATCAGTCCGCAGGTCTTCACTGAGCACCTGCTGCGGGCTATGCCGAGCGGGTCCCTCCTGCAAGGGCAGAGGTCCTTGTCTTCAGGGCCTTTAAGGTTGGTTGGGAAGTCACATGTTTTAAGAGGCCTACTGAATGTAAGACAATAACATAAGATGATGCTGTAAGACATCTGTTCATTTACTAACGAACTCACTTTTCATTAGCTGCTCACTTGTGCTGATAATTCAAAAATAATTCTTTATATACATTCTTCTCTACCAAGCATCATGGTGGCTTGGGGGTGTACAGGGACACATGGCCCAAGGTCTTGGGTCTCCAGGAGCTCACACTGTGTGGGGCAGAAGGACTCTTGGGAGAGACCCAAGGAACAAGCCGGGTCTGGGTGCGGCCACACCCACCGGAGTCTGGGACACAGAGCCTGCAGCCAGTGGCCCGGGGCTGGCGCTCCGAGCGGCGGTCGCATCACAACCCCTTGTGAGAAGGACCTGTCTCATGTTTCCTGTGGCTGCCGTGACAAATCGCCACCCACCGATGCCTTAAAACAGTAGACATTTCTTCTCTCGCGGTTTTGGAGCCCCGAAGTCCAAAATCAGTATCGCTAGGCCCAAGTCACGGTATCGGCAGGGCCGTGCTCTCTGAGGACACCCTGGGGCAGGGTTGGGGGAGTCTATCCTGTGCCTCTTCCCGCTTCTGGTGGCGGCTGGCATTCCCTGGCTTGTGGCTGCCTTTCCCCAGGACTCAGCACTGGCATCTTCAAAGCCCCCTCGGCCTCCATCTTACAAGGTTGCTTTGGCTGCACTTGGGACTCACCAAGATAAGACATCTCCTCATCTCATCGCAAGAGCCTTAATTGAGTCACATCTGCAAAGACCTCTTTTCGTAGGGGGTGACATTCTCAGCTCCAGGGATCCAAACCTGCTGTGGTCCCAGCGTGCGTGTGTCCTCTGCGGGTTCATATGTTGAAAGCATGACCCTCGGAGACGATGCTTTTAGGAGGGGTGGCCGGGGACATTGCTTGGGTCATGAGGAGGGGGCCCTTAGGCCTGGGATTCATGCCCCATCAAACAGGCGTCTTCTGTCATTCATGCAAGGACGTGGCAAGATGACGATGACTGTGAACCAGGAAGAAGGTCCCCGCCAGAGCTCTGCCACACAGGCACCTTGGTCACGGACCTCCAGCCTGCAGGACTGTGAGGAATGAACTCTCGCTTTGTTACAGCCGCCCGAGGGGCCTAAGAACCTGGTCTTTGGGGGCTGTCATGCTGCCTGCCACATGTCGCTTCTGTGGTGCCAGGCAGAGGCTGGGCATTCAGAGGTCCGCAGGTGTGCGTCTCTTACGCCCTTGCCTCTGCTTTTTGGACAACACGTGTTGTCCGAGGAAAGGAGGGGCTCAGGGTCACAGATCAGGCTGTGGCGCGGAGGCCTCCCAGGGAGGCAGCCCACCCCTCCCACGGGCTGGGTTCCTGCAAGCCAACCGCCACCTGGCAGCCCCCGGCCTGAATCCTGCGTTCTGCTGACAGCTAGAAGGTCACAGCCGGTGCGTGACAAGGGCTGGACGATCCTTGCTGCAGTGGGACTAGACTGGACATGTGGTCCACGCTGTGCCAGTCACCTCCTGCCCGTGGGCCGGGGACAGTAACTGGGGCCCAAGGACTTGACCCTTCTGTTCTGAAGAAGCAGCGAGGGCTGCCCTGCGGGAGGAGGCAGAGGGATGTGCCGCCGGCGGCGAGGCCCCCTGGGCCTGGCAGTGGCCCCAGGTCCAGGCTGTACGTCCGGAGGGCTGGGCTGTCCTTTCTGCTCTGGGTCCTTCCACGGTCCCTGCTTCTTCACGGGTGACAGAGTTCCCTTTGCCGCTTCTGTTTCTTGCAGCCACAGGAGCTGGGAACCCGCAGTGGCTGTGGGGCCCTCACGAGTCACACGGCCCAGACGTGGACGGGCCTGGCCGGAGGGTCCGCCGCTCTTCCGTGCCCTGAGCCCCAGCAGGGGCTACGGCCCAGCCCCACCGACCCCGAGGTCACGCCGCAGCCCCGTCAGGAGGGAGCGCTCTCTGTGGCTGTCCCGAACGGCGCGGTGGGGCCCTGGCTCCGGCAGGAGAGGAGGCGCAAGGCCGCAGCAGTCGTCCCAGAGCCTGCAGGTGTTGGACAGAGTGCGCTGGCCCAGTGGGGGGCGGGTTTACATCAGGGGTGTCAGTCCTGTGCCAGCCAGTGTGGGGCCCCCGGCGTCCCCCGTGCCGCTTTGTCCCTTTGCCCCCACAATGTTTCCACGTGAGCCACGGTTTGCCCGCTTGGGAGACACCCAACAGGCCCCAGCAGCGCCTTGCTAGCCACCTCGCCAGGCGCCAGCTTGGCGAGCCATCGAAGGAGCCCCCAGAGTGACGGGACAGGCGGGTCCGGGGGAAGGAGCAGGAGCAGCAGGAGCACTGGGGCATGCCGGGCTCGGGGAAGGGCACCGCCAGGGCCGGCTGACAGGAGGCCTGGGAGAGGAAAGAGGCTGCCAGGAGCCCTGTCCCCTTCGGCAGGCCCCCGGCTCCTCCGCAGAGCAGATCACAGAACGTCAGCGGGCCCCCACTGCCACCCCTCCAGCCCCTGGAGCTCCGGCCGCGGGAGAAGGCCGCCCTCAGGCGCGGCCCATAGGCCCCGCCCTTCGCCCGAGCCCCAGCCTCTCCTTCAGGCTCCAATCCTCCCGGTGCGCCAGCTGGGCCAAGGCTCTCCTCTACCCCCAACTCCAGTGGAGTGGTAAGTGACAGGGAAAGCTAAGTTCAACACTCGGGAAAATTGAATTTACCTTGGAAGTGTTTTATTCTTCCAAAAGTTCACTTTGGCGAAGTCTAATGCAGGGAAAAGCATGAGATACGGCGGCTGCGGCGGGGCCGGTGCTGCTGCGCATTAGCCGCGGGGCGCGAGCCGGCCGCCCGTCAGCCACTCTCTTTAACGCGAACGCCCATCAATGTCCCTGCTAAATGGGAGCCTTCCGCACAGCGCATCTTATCATAATGTCACAAAACCCATAGAATTACAAATCAGGTTTAAGGCAGGAACCATGGCAGCCGAATAGGAGTACACAAGAAGTCCATTAAGTATCCGTCTTCATTTAGCCTCCCCATTCCAACCCACCTCTCGGCGCAGCCCCATCCGCACCGCGCTCAGCTCGCGGGAGCCTGAGAGCCATTTTAGAGTGGACTGAAATATAAATGACAGTGGGCGCGCACACGCGCACAGACAACTGTATAAAATATTTACATAAAGACAGGAAAGAACAGAGGGTTGTTGCAGAGCCTTTGGCAGACCCAGCCTTGGGGAATTTAGCAGCTTGAGATTCATTACAAATTTCGTCTTTAATGTTATTTTTAGTTCAATATTTTGCAGCACTCAGAAGTAAATCTTGGTGCGCTGTCTCCTCTGCCCCGGCTTCCTCTCTTCCAGTGTTGGATCCTTCAGTTTTACTGAAACCTAATACGTTTTCAATAAAATTGATTTGTGACGTCGTAATGCTGTTTGCTACTGTCTCCAGTTCCTGATGTAATGCAGAGAGAACCACTGCACGATTTGGCAAAGTGGGGCGATGGCTCTTGATTGCGGGATAAATTGGCAGCACTCGGACACCTCCCGCTGCCGCCGCGCCTCCTCGCGCCGCGCTGCCATTGTGACGTCCGGCCGAGTCGGCCGTCAGCCGCAGCGGGTGTGAAGCAGAGGGAGAGCCTGGGTTCCACGGGCTTCCTGTGCGGCTGCTCCCTCAGTCTGACTTTCCACCTGGAGACCTCCAGCAGGTGTGCTGCCTCTCACGACACCTGAAAGAGGCGCCCGCCCCCCAGGGAGGGCAGGGGTGCACCGAAGCCCCGTCCTCAGGTCCTTCAGCAGCCCTCCAGTTCCCTCGGGAGATGCGGGGAGAGTTACCAAACCGCATCCAGCAAAAGCTGACTGGCTGCTCAACCAGCCCCTTGGACTGAAGAGCTTGAAGCCCCTGAGAAAGGGACAAAACCCAGAAAATTCCAGATGACTTTGGCCCAGCGGGGCTGGGGGGCTCCCACATGCTGTGTTGGGGCGCTCCGGGCTTTGGGGCCCGGGCAGTGAGGGAGAGGCGAGTGAGACGTGAGCAGCTGGAGAAAGGGGTTTTCAACTCACGGCCCAGCACGGGCGCCAGACGAGACCCGAGAGCCAGCCCCCCGAGACCCGACTTCCCACATGGAAGGCGGGACTGCCGCCCGTGGCCCCTGGTTCCACACGCTGCCTGAGGGTGAAGGAGTTAAAGCCCTCTCAGCATTAAGGTTGTTTCCACATGCAAAGGAAAGAGAGACCTGGGCTGGCCGTCCGGCTGATTCGCAACCCAGCGGAGCCTGCGAGTCTTAAGGCAAAGGGACGCCGGCATCTCAGCGCTGGAGGGAGGTGCACCCGGGCCTTGGAGGCGAGGGTTCAAGGAGGGAGCGCTTGCCTGTGAGACCTGAAGGGGGCTGGGGGCAGAGCCAGGCAAAGGTGCCACTGCAGCTCAGCCCCGGGGACACTGGAGTGGCAATGGCCGCGCGGGCCATCCCACCCTGAGGTAAGGGCCCTGAGCTGTCTGTTCCTGTGCTAGCCCTCCCTTGGCTCGGGTCACCTCCACGGGAAAGAAGTTTACCTCCCAGGTGCTCCCAGGCGAGGTGACTCCCGAGGGCTGAGGACAGTTTTCAGGAGGCGTGTGCACTTGCCACGACTCCACACGCACAGCAGCCTGAGGGGCGCGCACAGCACAGGACAGGTGGACCCAGGCCGGGCGCCACTGGTGCCGCTGCAGGGGCGCGGCCGCGCGTGCTGCCCGGGAGCCGAGGCCCGCGCCCCAGGCCAGGAGGCAGCGAAAGCCCTGGCCGCTCAGCACGGAAACTCACAGGGGTTCTGGCGGACGGGAAGGCTGGGGTTCTCAGGACGTGTCCAGGGGAGGAAACAGCAGAGAGGCTGTTGCTGCTGTGTCCTGTGATGTGGCATTGTCCCAGTGCTGTCACCTTCAATGAGAAAATACGTGTAAAGCATTTCACATCCTGTCTGGCACCACTCAATCAATGTTTGCTTGTTATCATTGCCATTTTTCTGTATGTGTAGGTCGGACCAGTTAGCTGGGGTTTTCTCTTCTCATGAAGACTCAGATGAGAGAACCATGGTGCGGGAGGGGGGCTTTGACCGCCCAGTGAGCTGGGGACGGTGAGTGCGCGCTTGGCCGCACTGGGGCGGCGAGGCACGTGGGTTTCCCGGCAGGCCGCCTGGCGGGCCACTGTGGCGAGGCGGGGTCCTGGGGCAGGGCCGCGCTGCAGCAGCGGGGCACCGCGCCTGCCCGGGCAGGGGGCGGGGGGCCGGTTCTGCGCTGCTCGGCCCTTGGAAGGGCCGTCCGTGTCGTCTTGGGCTCTTTGCAGCAGATCATGAGCAGCAAGCGACGTCCATCCTGGCCTGCTCTTCTTGTCCTGGTGCTGGCGCCAGGTCTCCCCCTGCCAATATCGCCATGGCATCAAGAGCAGGTGCCCAGGAACTGCTCGGAGGGGATTCTTCCCCGACCTCGGGGTCTTCTCAAATTCCAAAGACTCTCTGGGTGGAGAGACTTCCCACGACTCCCGCGACGCTGCCGCTGGGGGCTGGGCCGGCCAGATCGCTCTGCCTCCCTCACGCCACGGCGGCACTGGGGACGGCAGCCCGTGCTCTCTGGGTGTCGCAGGCTCCTGCTCGTGTGCTCGGACCTCCTCGCTGCTGGCCAGGCCTCTCTAGCCTGTCCCCACGCCAACTGCTTGGGGAGGCTCTGCTCTCTGACTCTCACTGATGCTTTGTCCTATTTTCACTGAGGAAAAACCTTCTCTATCTTCTTTCTCGAGTCCAGGATAAGAGGTCTTCGGAGAGCTGGTGCACTCTCAAGCCCTCCTGGGAGACGACGGTTGAGAGCGGGAGATGCATGGTGGTCGTTCCCCGACTCTTCTGTGACCCTCCTGGGACCCCGTGTCCCGGGACTCATGCCACCACGGTGGGTGTTCGGCGACTCCAGGCAGGCGGCCTCACCTCCAGCAGCGCCCTCTCCCGCCCACTCCTTGCCCCGCAGCCAGAGCCCTGCTTTCCAGGGCAGGCGGAGTCCCGAGCGCCCGAAGCCGTCCCTAAGGACGGAGTGCCTGCGGAGAGCCTGGGGTCCCAGGTAAGGCAGGGCGAGCTCTGGTGCGCACACTCCTCCCTGCAGGCTGTGCGCGCCATGGCCTTGGGCAGAGAGGTCAGTGGGGGAGGCGGTCCTTGGAGTCAGGAGCCCCACGCCAGAGTCAAAAGGGGGATTCAGGGGGGTCCAGGCAGCACCTGTGGCTCAGCTTTCCGGGCCTTGAGGTGATAGAATGGACGTCCCGGATCGCTGAGCAGAGATTGAGCTCCTGTGCATCGTGGATGTTGTCACCCTCTGCCCTCCTGGCCCCCGGGCCATCCGAGGTGGAGGAGAGGCTGCCCCTGGGCCGAGGGTTCTTCAGCAGCCCCTCCCCCAGGCCCCTTTGCCACATGCCCTTCCGCAGAAATGAACTGAGAGTCCATGTGGGCCGGGGTCTCTAGACTTGGGGGTGCAGAGGAAGATGCAGTCCAGTCTCCTCATCGTGCCCTGTCGAGCAGGAGGGGCGGGAACTGGGAACTGGGGAGCACAAGGCAGCAGGTGCTAGGCAGGGCAGAGGGCAGGTGCTCTGGGCACAGACCAGCTGTTTAGCTCGGGAGGCCGCGTAGCTGGGCCCAGCAAGCACACAGGACGGACGCACAAGGAGCCTGGAGCCTTCTTCCTCAGGAAGGCACATCTCAGCAGGCGCATGTCCAACGGAGCGAGGTTCAAGGTGGAGCGTGCAGCGCGGCAGGCACTGGGGGTGCCCTCTCTCCACGGCAGAGCCAAAGCCTCCCAACTGCTCGCTCACAGGCAGCTGGCCCCCAGTGCAAGCCCCTCCAGCCACAGATGTCCGCCTGTGGCTACGTCTGCCTGCCTGTGGCAAGGCCACCCAGAGTGCCAGGGAGGCAGCACCTCAGGGCCTCCTCCCTCATCCAGGAACAGCTTCCTGTCCCACCGGGGGCCCACCCGTGCCCGCTGTGCATCCCGTCCCAGGCAGTCTCAGCAGCAACCAGCTCACTGCCTTCCCTTCTCTTGCCTCAGTGCCCCACCCCCCCACTGATGTTGTCTGGGGGCCCCTCCCAAACACACTCGTACTCGTCCCTTTGCCTAAGAGCCCAGCCTGAGACACGCGCGCCCACAGGCATTTCCATCGGTCGGCCTCGGGTCACTGGAGCAGAAGCCGGCCACCTCTCGGCCTGGAGGCCTCGTCCCTCCCCGCCCCCCAGCCTCCCCATCGTGCCCGCACCCCTTGTTTACCAAATGTGCAGTTTTGGTTATGTTACTATAAAAATCAAGCAGCTGGCAATTCCGGCTTGATTAGCAGGTCTCCACTTTTGATTAGTAAATTACTGTGGTAATCAAGGTTAATTCTCGTTGCTCTGCTCAGCAATAGATTTTATATTTTGCAGGGAAGTGGTTTTCCTGCCTGAGCTGGAGAACCGTCGTGAAAGGGTCCCGAAGGTAGAAGGGAGGCACCTGCACGTCCCCTCTGTCCATCCTGCCATCAACGGGCCCCGCTCTTGAGTCAGGGAGCCCGGACGCAGCCCCTGCAACCCTGCGCCCTGGCCGCAGGGCTTCGGCGCTGTCGGACGGGGTGACGGCTGTGAACGCCTCGGGGTGGGGCTGGAAAGACGGGCTTCTGTCCAGGGGACACCGGGCTTGGGAGAAAGCTCTCAGAAGGGTGGCACCTGGCAGCTGCCTCTCACCTCAGACTTTGCCCTGCGTCTAGCGGTTGGGCTGAGGATCCTGGAGGCGTTAGAACAAAGGGGCCCTGGCCCACCGATGGGCGACCAGGGCGGGACAGGGAGGAGGCTGCGCAGCCCAGCCTGTGCCTCTCGGTGGGGCCGCTCTCCCGCTTGCAGGCCTCTGGGCTGTGATCACGGAACGTCAGTCATAGGTGCTCTGCCTCTGGTCGGTGCCATGTGTTTTCAGTATCACCAGGGGGGTGGGAACTGTTGGTCCATAGGGGTCGAGTAAGACCTGTTAACAGGAAGGCTGCACGGCAGTCCCGCCGGCGCCTGCCGGTTGGGACCTGCCTGGCTCCACCCCACCCTGTGAGTCAAGGAGCCTCCCCTCCAGGCCCCGCCTCGGCCGCGCACCGGCTGGGCCGGGAGGTGAAGCGAGCCGCCCCCTCAGTCAGCAGGGCTGTGCGTGTGCCCCGGAGCAGGCCCCACGCTGGGGGAGATCTCCCCAGGGCCCCCGGGCCCAGACAGCAGCAAATGGAAACCCCAGCCTTGCTTTTTGACTGGGCTGCTCCAGGGCTCCTGGAAGGGCTTTCTTTCTTGGCGCCTCCCCTCCCCATAGGGCCCCTCCCAATGCCCGGGGCCCCTCAAGTCCTGGAGCCCCTAACAAGGCTGGGGCACGGCGAGGTGGGCTCTGGACCAGAGGGGTCGGAGCGCACTGCCGACGGGGGTGTGATTGGCGGGCCTCAGTTCCCAGTGTCCCCGAGCCGCGGGCTGCCCTGGGGAAGGCCAAGGTGCGCCCAAACCTCATCTCAACGATGCTCCATTAGGCAGAAGGCGAAAAGGTCCCCCGCCTCCCACCAACCAGAAGAGCCGGGTGCCTTGAGAGCCCAGAGAGCCCTCAGGCCGGAGCTCCCAAGCATTTGTCTCTGTGGTTTCTGCAGCTACGTAAGCACACCCATCCTTAAAGCTTCTTCTCTTACCAGGGTGCCGACGTGTTCTTTGGAGCAAAGTGGGCAAGACCCCATGAACACAGAGAGAGCTGTAGGGCAAGGACCGGAGTCCAGAAGCAAATCAAACTCTTCCAGTTTCCTTGCCTATGAGCGGTTCGGTTCTCACATTTGTCTGGTGGTGGGGACAGGAGGCTGGGAAACGGCAGCTTGGGACGGGGACTCAGTTCACACGTCTCGCCCTGAGCCACAGATGTGGCTGGTCTCAGTCCCCATCCAGCCTGTCCACATGGCCCGTCACCTGCCAGTTGCAGACCTAGAGCAAGGCACTTACACTTACTTCTTTGTCCCTTTGTACCTCAGTTGTCTCATCTGTAAAATGGGCATTATAACACCACCAATTAATTCAGAGGGCTGTGTAAGAATGAAGTAACACATGTAAAAGGCTCTAACCATTTGAAAGAAACAGTGCCTAAGTATTATCCATTGTGATTATTTCATGAGCAGTTGCGCTCCAGCAGGGCAGCCCAACGGCCCACGCTGTCTTGGCTTCACGTTTGCTGAGAAGCTGTCTGCCAAGCGAGTAGCGCAGCCCGGCCCAGAGTCCACGTGGCAGAGCAGGACCCCGGGGGGTCCGGCTGCGCGGGCCCATCCCCGGAACACCCTCCCAGACACGCCTCCAACTCGTCCACTGTGGATTCTGACGCTGGTCACTGGCCCGGAGGGGACGCTCGTTGTTGTACTAAGGGGGTGCTGTCTTGTCTCACTCAGCAACGGCAATGGGTTCCTTGGTTACCATCTTACCTGTAATTCAGTTAAAGCATTTTGGCTACCTCAGTACCCAAACGACTTATTCCCCCAGGTGTGCTTGTGAATTCTCTTTGTCCAAGTTGTCAGCGGTCTGCATCTCCGAATGTCCTCGTCTCCCTGTCCCTCACCTCCTGCGTCCACTGGACCCCCTTCTCCCCTACACCGTACTTTGACGGGAAGCGCCAGCAGCCCGGGCAGGGAGTGGGACGAGGGCTGCCGGGAGGAAGGAGCTGTTCCCCATTCACCACGGGGCAGATGGGGAACCCGAGGACCACACTCCTCTCTGTGGGCTGCCGATGGTATGAGAAACTAGTTACACCACAGAGTGCTTTCCAAGATTGAAGTTTACAGATTTGCTTAGCCTCATGGAGCTCTTCCTTTGTACATTAAGGTCAACAGAGAAGAGCTCCATCGGACTGATTTCGTGTTGAAGTTGTCATCCTACGTCCCGCAGTGAGACTGTTGAGCCAGAACCCAGGACCAATGGCTTTTGGCATTGTCCTCCTGCTAGTGATCACAGTGTATGTCATATTGCCCAACAAAATTATAAGCAAAATGGATGTTTTGGGTCAGAGTGCAGCAAAAAAAAAATATAGCTGTGTTTCCTTCAATAAATCTGCCCTATTCTGCCCGGACAAAGACAAACAACCTGTAGTGATTGACGTTTTCACCACTAAATTATACCATGTCTACTTCTAGAAGAAATGTCTCCATTCCAAAATTAGCTAACCATCAAGATAACATAAAGTAACTTGAACACGGTGTCATTTCACAAAGATATTGATTCATGCAGACTTACTGGATTAATAACTGGTTTCCCATAAAAGGAGTAGTCACTATGTCTTTGGTAGACAGAAAAAATATACACTTTAGAACAATACATATCAGTACATTTAGGCCTGATTGCTGAGCTCGAATAAACAGAACAGATTCCAGAGGCAGCATTGCAAGTGTAGAGAGAGGTGACACCGTGCAGCTTACGAATGGGTCCAGGGTGATGGAGAGCTAATAAAAAAAGACAACCGTTTATTTATTTGGGGCCTTTTATTTTACTCTGTTGAATTACACAAAGCTCTAATTTTTCATGGAAGTCAATCTGTATAAAAGTTCGACTGATTGAAGCATATATTTAATTCTGAAGTGCCTTTCCTGTCACCCTCCGCCTCCTCAGAGGCCGTGGCCGGCCCTGGCGCCCTGAGCAGCAGGGAGGGCCGGCTCCCTCGGCTGCGGCCGGAGCAGAGGGGCGCGGCCAGGCCGCAGGGGGTTCACTCAGTGACAGCCGGTCTGCTCCTTCCTCCTTGAGGACTGGTTTTGCCAATAGGTTGAGAAAATGTTTCTCTGCCTTTTTTTTTAAACTGTGCTTTCTTCAGTCAAGTTCTGTGGTAATAAAGTAACTGAAATGAACCTTCCGCGTTACTCGTTGCACAAATTACCCCACAGTGCTGAGGGTAACGTCCCAATGCCCAACCAGAGGTTCAGCATAAGTTCACTCCGCGGGCTTTCCTCAACTCGTCTCTCGCCACACTGGTCCTTGCCACGTGTGGGGCTGGCCCTGGGTGTCCCTGGAACGTGTCACCGTGGTCCGCCGCCGCCCTCTGTCTGGGCTCTTCCAGCTCCTCACCTGGCCACACCCGTCCCCGCAAACCTCCGCTCCTTGGAGCCGCTACCCCTGACCATCACTGTTCAGGAAAAACATCCACAGCTTCATCGCCCAGGTCTATGTCACGGTGGCATCTCCCCACTGTCACCTCCCCCCCCTGCAGTGTGACCTTCTTGGGGACTGGCAGGGGCTGTGCCCCGGAGGCCTCACAGTGGATGGACACACAGAAGCCGCTCTACAACAGAATGGAAACCTTCCTGGGAGAAGAAAGCCTCAGAAACAAAAACTTTGCATCTTGACTCAATTCCAACTTTCTGTCATGTCATTGTGGGTGCTTATCTTCTTTGTCCCTCGCATCTCGTCTTTTAAATAACAAGAGTGGCGTTCATTTGCTGCCCAGAAATGGCGCACAGATTAACTTGTAAAACCGAACAAAATAGAACTGTTTACTCAGTTATCCGCTTTTAAAGCACTTTTCTGGGTTATTCACACTAGGATGAAGGGGTGGGAGTTCACCGGCACGGAAGACAAGTCACTGAGACCAGGCCTCACCCAGGGAGCGCGGTCAGCCTGCCGCGCAAGGCCTCTCTTTGCAAACGGCCACAGGAGCTTCGGGGCTCCAAGGGTCTGTTTCCAGCTGGTTTCCTAGTGTTGGAACAGGATACTGTTTCTGCAGTTGAACACAAGATTCAGTAGTTGTATTAAAAATGAGTATTTTAAAGTGCTGGAATCACTCACCATGAGATGGCCACCAGAGAGAGACATGTGGGAACGTCCCCGGCCCCAAGTCCTCGTGCTGGGCACTTCGAAAGGCCCAAACCCCAAATGTCAGCTCGGAGTAAGGCGAGGTTTATTGATCAAGAAGGTGCCCACTGAGATGCTAGGACCCTCCTGCTGCCTCACATCCCACTTGCTCGCTGGGCCAGGACCAGGGGTGCGGGACACTGGTGGCAGCTTTTAAAGGGGTCCCTGGAGCCTGGCTGTTTATGTAAAGGGGCGTCAGCATCGATCTTCCTGGAGAGCAGACCCTGAGCTTCGGAACGTTTTGATGTTCAAGTTTTGGTTGTACCCAGTCCTTTGGGTCGGTGTGTCCAGGCGCGGGGCAGTGGAGTGGAGGCGAGACTTTGGCTCCGGGCAGCTGGAGTTGGGGTCCTCTCCTCCGTGCCAGCTGCGGCCACGGGGCCTGCGGTTTGGGTCTGCTGTCTCGGTGTCTCCTTGGCTGGCTCTGCGGCCACGGGGTCACCCAGCAGGGCAGGCTCCTCGCCCAGGCCAACAGCCGTGGCCTCTCAGGAATGGCTCTTCCCAGGTGAAAGTTAGAGAATCCAGGACCAGGGGATCCTTGGAGGTAAAAGGACGATTTCTTGAAACTTCAGAATAAAACCCCAGCGATGGCGTGAAGGAACACTAAGTGCTGTCTTCTCACACTGGCCTCCTGGGAACCCAGGTCTTTGCGTGAGCTGACCCGCCACGGAGACTTCACGGGCTTGAGACACAGCAACCCAGGTGATGTTCTTGGTTTGTACCGTTGGGGACCCCCTCCTAATTCTCATTGGGGCAGCAAGAAGCGGGCATGTAAAGCCCAATGTTTTTATTTTATTGTTCTTAGGATCTGAATCAGTTGCCAGAATTTAAAAAATAAATAAATGAATAGAAGTTTGAATTTCAATCTTCTTTTGAAAAGCTAGACAATCTGGCCATCGTTTCTCCCCGGTGAAAGCAGCTGGAGCTCGGGGAAAGCCACTGTTTTGGACGGGCCCCCAAGCTTGTCAAACAGACCCATAGAACCATTTGAGCTGGTTCTGTGGTTACAAGAAGGGATTGCAGATTCCTGGTTCCGTTTCACATGTATTTCTGGCCCAAAGCTGATGAGTGAGCTGGCAGGGAGGGCGGCCCCACGACTTCCACCGCTGTTCTCTCGCTGGCCCCATGTCCCCAGCGGGGACAGATGCACGTGCCTGCTACAAGAGCGGCGACTCCCGGCAGCTGCGGGCTGCTCTGGAGCATGTCTAGCTGGGCTCCCCCCTCTCCGTGGTGCGGTGCCGACGGCCAGAGGGCTGCTGGAGCCCCAGGACAACCTGCTAGCTGCGCTCCTGCGAGCGAGCTAGAGGCAGCGCCGGGGACCGCTCACTGGATGTCTCTCTGCAGGTGAGACAGGCAGCCACTTGGCAACATCTCAGCGCTCCAGGGCGGTCCGCGTGCTCTGCCGATTCTGGGCTCTGCGTCCAGCAAACCCTAGATGGCGGAGGCAGCGGCTCGGCAGGGGTTCGCGTTTTCCTAACCAGCAGAACCTGGAAATAATATGGAATTGGTTGCCAGTGACTTTGGATCCTAGGGATGTGTGGTGCTTACAAAGCAGCCCCCAGTGTCCTGCCCTTCCCCTGTGGCTCTAAAGCAGCTCCACTCTCCAGGCTAAAGGCCTGGCACCGGCCCCGGGGCTGCCGTTCCACTTTGTGTGGTTTCTGCTGTTGTCTCTCTTCAGACAAAGAATGAACGTGTAATTGGCATATGAAGATCTTTTTTAAAAGACTGCATACCTGCAAACCCTCACTGGCAATGGGAAAAGCAGACAACGGTCAGCCGGCACGTGTTCCCGCGAGAGCAGGGGGAGTGGAGGAGAGGCCCCCAGGGCGGTCTCCGCCAGGTGCGCGCCGCTGCCCGCAGCCACTGTCTCGGGAACCTCCTCTCCAGTCTCCCCGGCCCTCGCGTCCTTGTTTGTCCCGGCCCCCACCTCTGCAGTGACGCTGTAATTCCCATCCCATCCTTCCTGGAGATAAAAGACACTGTGGGCGGGACCCATGAATAAAAGTCGTTATTTATCGATGCTGGTTTTGGGGAACATTTTTCCTTCTGATTCATGAACCACTTTTCCACATTCGAAAAGCAGTTCATAAATCGTTCAGCGCCAGCAGAAATTAATAATAATGAACCCATTTACATAAAATAGTCTCATCCTGCCAGGTGCTGATAATACTGGAAGCTGGAGCCTCACCGGGAAGCCGGATGGCGTGCACGTGTGCTTCCCACCATCAGGCCGCATGCCTTCTACGGGTGAGATCAACCAGAAGTTTAATCAGTGTCCCATCTTGATCACGGGGAGATGCTATTGAAAAAATGGGAAAAAATAAAAAGAAGAGAAATAATCCACTGTCTTAGGAAGACAGCTTGAAATGAGTAAGAGTTCATGTCTTGCCAAATCAGCCCTCTGAGCAGTTCTGAAAAACGCACCCCCTGCAAAGGCCTTGACTCCCCGGAGGGACTGTCACTGCCTGCTCTCACATGCACGCACTGGACACGCACAGACACGCAGAACTCCTGGAGCCAGGACACGAAGGCAAAGTCAGCGGGCTGACTGGCCGTCAACCACTTTTGCCAGAAGACGCGCTGGGCAGCACAAATCCTAGGGGCCCGCAGGCTGTGCGGAGTCTCACGCACAGCGCAGGGGCCGGAGGGTGCGCCTGAGTCCCTCCCTCAGAGACGGAGTTGCGCTCCCTGCCTTTAGCGCTTTATGGTTGCTGGCCACACAGGGCCCCTCTCTCGAGTCGTGTATTTATTTCCTTTCGCCCCGGACACTACTCCTATTCCTATAGGAAACTGCTGAATTTTGTTTACTGTGCATTTTTGTTTGGTTTGCGTGTATTTTTAACTTCCATAAGTGAGACTGTGTTCTCTCACGCTGTGTCTTTGTCTCACAGAACACGAGGACCCCGTCCCCACCTGCTGCCGGCACGCACTCTGCCTGCTGCCTCCGCTCCCACTGGGTGCGGCAGCGCCCGCCGTCCCCCCGCCCCCGGAGCGGGCGCCGGGGACACCCCAGGCTGTGACACCGTGAGGGGGCCGCGGGGGAGGACAGCGAGCGTTTCTTCGGGATGCCCGGCCAGCAGCGGAACTGCTGGGCCGCGCCGCGTGTGCGCAGGAAGTCAGGCCCCGGGCGGCCCCGCCCACCTCCCCTCCGGCGGTGGCAGGCGTGGCCTTATCCCCGTGGCCTTATCCAGCTGTTGCTCCTTCTAAAAGGTGTGAAGTGCTCTCTGGTTTAAATGGCATTTTTCTAATTATTAATAAATGGGAGCATTTCTTCATAGGCTTACTAACTCGCCTCCGAAGGAATCCCTTCGGTGCACTGCCTGCATGTGGGGCTTTCTCTCTCCGTCCGGGATGGCCGTCCTCCGCTGCTGACTCAGGGGGACGCCTGGTCGGGTTTGCGTGTCACAGGCATCCCCTCCTGTCCTGTCACTGTCTGCAGTGTCTTCAGGGGAACAGAAAATCTCACTTTCCTTCTATTTTTGTATAGTTCTGTGGTAGGGAACTTTCGACATGGCCCCCAGAGGTTGTCAATGGGCCCCCTCCCCCAGGAGAGCGGGCTGCAGCTAACAACCTGCTTCTCACCGAGGAAACAGGGCAGAGACGATGAGACGCCACCCGCGCTGGATCACGGGGGCCGTGCCTTTCCGTTTGCTCGCAGACTCTGCTGGCCAAGGAAGCTGCCGTGGCGGCGCCCCTGCGGCCGGGACCAGCGCCTGACCCCCAGCCCATCCTCAGTGGGGGCGGGGGCCCCGGGTGGCAGCCCGTGCGGAACTGCTCTGCGCCCTCGCCGCGTGGGCGTGGAGGGACCTCGTCCCAGTCGGGACCAGAGATGAGCGCGGCCCTGCCGTCCCCGCGGCTGCCATCTGCGAAGGGCCCGCAGTACGAGACCCAGCTCAGGGCCCGATGTCTGACCTGACACAATGCACGTTTTTCTCAGCCACGTGTTACTCAGCAGCAGGTCCCTCGCCCAGCCCCACAGTGGTCCTGCGGATGCCTGTCTTGAGTCCCTCTCAATGCCACCTTTGCTCATGCTGTTAAGAAGAGATCCGCCTTCATGTTTGTTTGTTTTTTATTAACAAAACTGTTTCGAATTCCAGACCTGCTACTTCCGTGCCGCCTCACAAGGTGGGGGCGTCTGGGGAACGGCAGGCGCAGCGCCTCGGTCACAGAAGGGGCCCGGCGGCCGGCGGCTCCGGAGCGAGGCGCTCGCGGCAGCACCACCTCGGCGGGGGCCGTGGGGGCGGCGTCTCCAGGCCTGTCGGGCAGCGGCCTTCGCCTGGCTCGCCGCGTCACGGAGCCAAGCTCTCGGGAGCTCACTCTGGAACACAGGCCCCCGAGAAGGTTGCCGCTTGGCCCCGATGTCTCTCCTGAGACAGGATCCTCTCTGTCAGAGAACGAGAGGACTTCAGACAGAAACCTGGGGTCCTGCCGCTGGCCTCCTCCTGGCTGGCTGTGTTCCGCTGAGGGGACCCCTTCCTGCTTCTGGCCTCTGCGTGCCACCTCTCGAAGGCTGTAGATGGGGGCGACTCCTCCCCACCTCACTGGCTGAGTGGGTGGGTGCAGCTCTGTGCCCTGAGGAGCGCGCTCGGGGCTCTGGGAGGAGGGGGCCCCGCAGGCTCGACGGGCGGGACAGGAGGGGGACGGCGCACCTCGCGGCCGGAGCAGGGCCTCCCTGAGCCCGGCCTGCAGCCCGGCCTCCGCTCTCCCAGGCGCGCCTGCGTCACCCGGGGAGACCGGCTCCGTCAGCACAGCGCCAGCGTTCCACCGCGGCCTCTTCTCTCCTCACAGCCACGATGCACTGGGCCGCAGATTTCTGCCTTTAATTTTCAAGTCTGTGCTGGGGGACAAGGAAATGTGTGTTCTGACTCGCCCTAGTGCTGCTCAGGGAGGTCTCGCCCCCACGGCCGTTTGAAGTCGCTCCTCTCAGAGAGGGGATCGCCAAGCCCATCTGTCGCAGAGACAGCAGAGGAGGCGCCCACACAGAGGTCTTTCTGGGTGGCTCTGAAGTGTCACAAAACACCTGGCTGGGTCAGAAGTCTGGGCCGAGCAGCTGACAATTAGTACGAAAGGCCCTCCGGGAAGACGCACCTGTGGACGGGCCCTCAGGGTCGTAGACCTGCCCAGCTCAGCTGGAGTCCCCTCCGCCGGGGCTGCGGACGGGACAGGGCGCGGCGTTCTGGTTGACGGAGAGCCCGGCTGACCAGGGGCGCTGGCGGTGGGGCCCGGCCCGGCGGAGCAGCCAGGGCTCTGACACGGGGGCCGGGCACCTTCTGTGGCTGGGGAGGGAGCCCCCAGTGAGGGCCCGGACCAGACCCAGCAGCGCCTCCGCTGGTGTTGGCTCTGTGGGGGCAGGGGCACAGCCACCCTGCCCTGACCGGCTCACAGAGGCCGGGGACGCGGTCGGCCGGGCAGGGCGCGGGGGGGGTCGGGCCGCCTCCACCAGCGGGGGGAGTGGGTCGCAGCATCGGGCTGTCGGGGAGCAGGGGCGGGGGCAGCCCACCCCCCGCAGAGGAGCCCTCCAGGCGCCGGCAGTGGCCTCAAACCCTCGGGCCCCGCCGGGACGCTGAGACACGGAGGCCAGGGCCCCGGGCCTCCTGCTTCCGCCCACCTGGAGTGGGCCTTTGGACGTGGTGGGGAGCTGGCACTTATCGGAAACTTGCTGTCTTAACTCTAATCGGCTATTCTTAAGGCTTTACTTTAGTCAGATAATGAATAAGACTAAATTGATGTCAGGCATGAAGTAGTTTTAACCAATGCCTTCCAAAGCCCGTGACACCGAGTGCTGGAAAACCATATGCAGGGCGACCGACTGCCAGAGGCGACGCGCCTCAGACGCCAGGAGCCCTCCAGCGCCGCCCACCCTCTCCCAGCCGCAGCGGCAGCCTCCACCCGACCCTCCACAGGCGACGCTCGCATTTCAAAATGCCCCTGAGCCTTCCGATGGACATTTGCGCAGGACCCTCGAAGAAAAAACGCTCAAATAGAGACTTTCACGTTTGGCACCGTCACCAGGATGCGCTGGGAGGGGGGCAGGCCGCACCTGGGCCCAGCCCCGGGCAGGCAGGGAAAGCCCTTCCAGGCGGCGGGCCCTGGTGGGAGGCACGTGGCGAGGGCGGGCACGGGACGGCCAGGGGGCACTGGAAGCGCGTCCGCCCTCTGCACCTGCAGCGGACGCCTTCGCCCTCCGCTCAGGACCCACCAGTGCTTCCAGAGCGAGGGCGGTGGGCGGACGCTCCACACGTCATGGGGAGGAAGTGTGGCAGCGCACGCAGTGCAGGGAGCCTGTTTACCGCTGAGGAAACAGGAGCCTAGCGAGGGGCAAGCTCCATGTCACCACCGTCACGCGTGCGAGGAGGGCAGTGAGCCCCGCCGCGCCCAGGGCTGAGCTGAGCCCTGGAGAGAGCGGCCAGGGGCCAGGGGAGCCCTCCCTCCGGGGGAAGCGACTGAGCGCGGGGTCCAGTGAGGGGGTGGCCTCTGAGTGTCGAGTTCTTGGCTACATTTTACCCAAATGGGTCACATGTTTTAAAAGTTTAAAACAGTGAGACAAATGGTGGGAAAACTTTCACATCTAGAAAGATCTTAGCTGATGTTGGCACTAGCCCATCTCGGGGTTTTTTTGGGAAGCACAGGTTCTCCCCATTGCTGGGGTCTATCCGTGAGCCATAGGCTCTCGGCCAGGGAAGGGGGCGGGAGGCCAGGCTGCTGGGAATTTGCCCGACCGGAAGCACAGACAGAGAAAGGTCCGCGGGCTGGAAAAGTCCCACGCTGTCCTTCCAGTTCCTTCCGGCTGGCCTGTCTGGCTGACGAACAGTGGCGCTGCTACTCAAACTCAAAACTCAGCTGGATAGTACCACCTCCCCAAACCCCCCAGATGCCAACCGAGGCTGGCAGCCTGCTGGGCACTGGGCCCACCCTGCACTTGATGCCATTCTGTCGCCCCCACCAGTCAGCGGGCTCTGTGAGAGCAGGGACCAAAAGGTGGCCCTGGGAGAACTAGGGACAGGCGGGGCGCGTGCACATGAAGCTGGGACAGACGGAGGAGAAGGAAGGCCGGCCTCCCGGTGAAAGACGGCGCCCTGCCCGCTGCGGCGCCCGCACCGCACACACCGGGGCACAGCGAGGGGCAGCAAGGCGGCCTCCTCGGGGCCATGTCTGGGTCGGCCGCTGGGACTGGTGGTCCGTGCAGGTCGACGGAAGGGCCAGGCAGATCCGGGAGCATGTCTGGGCCTGAGGCTGCTGCTGGGCCAGCATCCCTTCCTGCGGCAGCGGCATTTGCAGCGGGGAACATGAGAGCGACCTCACGTGCCACCCCCTGCCCGCCCGACAACGGTCTGGGACTCTGACGCCGCATTGCTGGGCTTGGGAAGGTCGTCCTCCCTTCTGGAGTCCCCCAGCCCCCCTCAGAGGGGAGATGAAGGGAGGCAGGACACGAGGAAGGACAGGAAGAGACAGAGGGCAGAGGCAGAAGAGCTGACTGTGAGGCCGAGGGGAGTTACGTGCAGGAACTAAGCGAGGTCGCAAGTCCCCCAAATCCACATGGGACACCCAACCACAGCCCCAGCGCTGCTGCGGGGGGGGCGCCCCACCCCCTCCACTCTCCCCCTACAGAAAAACTTTCAATCACATTTTACCCTTTTCTCCGATACTCACTTCCCCTGAGGAATATTTTTGTTTTGCTTTGTTTTTAAAGGAAAAATGTTCACGGATGGTTATAAAACACATATAATTTACTCACGGTAATTGCCCACATGTTATTTATGTGCCATACTGGCAGTGAAGCCGGGAAGAGCAACTTGATCAATGCATTCGCCTAATCACGGGGTTCCTGCTCTTAATTTCTTTTGTTGGTAATTTCCATACTCGGGCAGCAATGCATAGAATTATCTCAACTTACAGATCCCGGGCCCCTGGGGGAAATCTCTTCAGAGCCGTTTCTCCTGGGGAATTTGATATTTATACACTATTGAGTTGAGAAGCCCTACACTATGGATCCAACAACTCAAGATAACTCCTTAGAAATGTAGTGGGTCTCCATGACATCTCCCCTTTTTAACTAGTAATTTCGGGAGGCTAAGAAATAGATCACAAGACGTTATGAAGAACAACTCTCAGTCAACAGGAAGTCACGGTTTGTCCGAGCCGGCGTGTCAGGAAACACGCACAAACGCCAGCACTTTCTTTCTAAGCACATGGAAGGCCACAGGGGACAGAGTCAGTGACACTGTGATAGCTGTGGTGTCACACGGGTACTGGGCTTTGGGGATGGGTCACTTCAAAAGTTATATGAGTATCTCACCATTGTGTTATACACCTGAAACTGATGTAAGAGAGTATGTCAACTGTAACTAAAAAATAAATTAAAATAAAATAATATAAAGCAGTTGGGAAAAGACAATAACAATCACCCCCAAAGGGCCTGGCAGACCGCGGGCGGGCAGCGGTCAGGGGACTGCAGGAAGGTCTAGGTTCGGGGTCAGCCCTGCCGACCGACGGCCCACGCCTTCGACGCTCACCCAGTGCGCCCGGCATCTCCCACCACCTCACTAGCCCCCGGGGCGGGGGTGCTGTTCCTACCCTCACTTACAGGTGAGAAAGCTGAGCCTCCGAGAGGCCGATGCACAGGCCCGGCCTCCCACAGGAGCTGACGGGGAGGCGATTCCGACCCTGTCACTGTCTGAGCCCACAAACGCTTCTCCCACCTCCGCAGGTGAGCTGCCACTTCTCAGAAACAACAGACAAAACATGGCGACCCCTCTTGGGCAGTAGAGTGACCAACCGTCCTGGCTCACTGGAGACTGGCCGGTTGATGGCACGGCCCTGCCAGGCGGGGGGCCAGAGGCTCCGTTCCGGTCATGCCCGCGTTGCCAGTCCCTACCCAGCCACCTTGCTCACTAGGTCTGCGGCTTGGCTCTCGTAGGCAGTTGAGGTGGGGACGTCTGGTAGAGAGAGCGTTTCCCCACAGTGGCCAGCAAGCAAGTTCCGAAAGATACCCCAATATTTAAGCTGTTTTCTCTAGGCCTCACTTTTCTTTTCAGGTTAAATATTTCAGGGTCCCATGCAACACTAAGCAAGTTCTCTTTAAGCCAGAATCGCCAACAAATCTCCAGTTCTCAGGAAGATTATGTGGCCCCGAGCACTGCTCCTGGCGAAGGCTGGAGGCGAGGGGTGGAGATGGCCCTTCTGAACTCCCCTGGGCGATGGGCGTGGGCACACGAGGGTTTTCGGAAAGCAGATGGCCCCGTTTTAGTGTTTGCAGCTTACCGCTCAGTGACGTCAGTGGACAGCTGACACTGACACGGGTCTCAGAGCCGAGGAAGCACGTGCTGTCCCACTTCTGGTTCAGGGCAGCTGTGCGGGCCGCACGGCGTTCTGCCCGTTCATTCGACAATGACACCCGGAGGGGCTGGACTGCCCCAGCCCTGCACTTCCAGGTCCCAATCTTAGCCTTTCCTCAGCGCCACGAGGGAGGGAAGCCTTTGTCGGCCAGGATGTCCAATGAGATGACCCGGGCTGGTTCTTTACGGGACAGTGCCATGGTCTTCCTGCTCCTCTCTGATGGGCCACGCGCTTCCCTGTGAGCCCGGTGAGCCAGCGATTCTGAGCCCGGATCCTGGGGCTCGTTGCTCTCACTGGCAGGCTGCCGGCTGGGCCACGACGCCCGCCCTCCCCGTCCCCCGGCCCTGGTGGCCTGGCCGCCTCAGAGGCTCCCTCTGACCATCAGCGCTCTGGTGCCTGACAGGGACAAAAGCCGCAGGTGACTTCCATTCCCTACAACCGCACCAGGGACGCCTTCCAAGGCTCACATACTGCGCCTGCCCCGCCTGTTCAGCTTCACGGCTGCATGAGACACAGACAGCTCCTCGCCACGTGGCCCCGCACCACTGATGGAATGTGTGGGGTCACGCACACGGCGGTGAGCTGAGCAAGTCCCTTTGGCTCCATTTATTTGAGGATGAGGTGAAACAAGTGAGTGATGGCCCAGGCACAAAGGCCAGGGTCCAGAGGGGATTGGGACACTACAAGTTACATCCCAGAGTGATTTGTGCAGAACTATGTCAACTCAAAGATCCCGGTACCTTGGGGGAACAGGAAATGTCTTAGCTCTGAGAAAAGTGATGCACGACGAGCATTTTCCTAGTACAGCCCGTGAGTTAATTCTACAGAATTCAATTCGGCTCTGGCAGGAACCAAGTTTCCGTTTCCATCTGGAAGGACCTCTGAATGAGTGACCTGGCAAACAGTGCCTTGGAATTGTCGCTCAGGCGCCGTGCAGAAGCATGCCATGGCTCCCTGGTGTGGGGTCCTCAGGTCCAAGGGGTGGCCTTCCCTAAGCTT